>NW_025953003.1:0-122250 GCF_022264815.1 Rhodofomes roseus | reverse complement strand
GATGCCGATAGTCGTCGAGCAGTGCTCATTCAAAGGATCTCTGAGCGACTAGAATCGCTCTCCTCCATCGAAACTTCTGCGTGGGAGGCGGAGAAGATACTCGCAGGCTTATACAAGTTACCGGATCAGGAGCAAGTATGTCAGCCAAAGGTTTATGAAACAGGTGTGTAACAACACATCACTCTATCATCCATGTTTTCATGCTTCCTTGCAGCCGCATGGCATACCGCTAAGCAGGCGCTACCAGCATTCCTTCTCGCTGCCCTTCTCACAGTTAGCGCCTTGCATACACTCTCGGGCCTGAGTCGCGATGCGGCAAATCTTGTCTTGGCAGCTTTACGTGCACTACTCTACGGCGCGTTCGTCGCTTGTAACGCAGCCAGTGCTCCTCGTGGCCAACATCCGCTCACTGCAGACCAGCATGGCATACTCGACTCTATTCCGCGCGACGTCAGGACCGTGTTGAGAACCCTCAATTTGGAGCCTGAGGTTACGCGATACGCTGCATGCCCCTCGTGTTCCTGCATCTATGCCCCGAACCCTGCCAGCCCTGCCAATCCATACCCGCTCCGCTGTACATACGTCGAGGCTGATGGCCCGCCGTGTGGCAGTCCGCTTGTCAAGAAGGATCGCCGCGGCCGCTCGACGGACAACATCCTGCCACAATGCACGTATTCCCCTCTTCGGCCCTTTCCCTATCGCACGGCATTCTCATGGATCGCGGGGCTGTTCGCTCGACGCGATCTCGAGCAGGTCGTGGAAAGCGCATGGGACCGCTCGGTGCCCTCAGATGGGCAATGGAGGGACATTCTCCAGGCGCCAGCACTGCAAACTTTCCGGGGGCCCGACGGCAGACTGTTCTCTGCACAGTCCGGCACCGACGTCAACCTCGTCTTTGGTCTTTACATCGATTGGTTCAATCCGGGTGGCAATAAGAAAGCGGGGAAGTCACGTTCTCTCGGCGCAATATATCTAGTATGCATCAATCTTCCCCCTCATCTGCGCTTTCGGGCAGAGAACATATGTCTTGTTGGCATCATACCGGGTCCAAATGAGCCCTCCCTACACCAACTCAATCACTTCTTGCGTCCAACTGTCGATGAAATGCTGGTCTTGTGGCACTCTGGGCTCCTGCTGAGTCAAACCGCCCTTCATACTTCTGGACGGACCGTTCGTGCTGCCATTATCCCTCTGATATGCGATCTTCCTGCTCTTCGTAAGGCCGCTGGGTTCGCAGGCCATTCCTCGAAGCACTTTTGTTCGTTTTGTCTCCTCAAACGACCAGAAATCAACGACTTGTCACGTCCGTGGCCGTCCCGCACCTGGAAAGAGCACCTGAACATCGCCCACCAATGGCGCAGCGCGGCCACTCATCAGGAGCGAGACGCGCTATTCGATCAGCACGGCTTGCGATGGTCGGAGCTCCTTCGCCTACCTTACTGGGACCCTACTCGGTACGCAGTAGTCGACGCAATGCACAACCTCTTCCTAGGCGAGCTTCGACATCACTGCATGGCCGTATGGGGAATCGACATCAAAGACCATAAAGATAAGACTGTCAAAAAGACGGTGGAGCACACGCCTGAGGAACAGCAGAGGCACCTCGATCGTCTCATTGACGCGCTGCGCAAAGGTGTTCTATCAGCTGTTGCCCAGCCTCGGAAAGGTTACCTGGTTGCGTTGGCTCAGTTCAACAGCATCTCGCCGCAAAAGCTAACAAAGCATGAGTACGCCAAAGCACTCTTAGCATGGGTGAGTCATAGTTGGTCTGTTGCTATTCTGTCCAGTGATCATTGTTATGCCGCAGTGTCGAGACCACGGCGTCGATCACCTTGCAGTGCCGCCCGTTCTCAAGAGCGACACGGCTGATTTCCATCTAGCCAACGGACCTCACGACATATCCAAATTCCGCATCCTGACTCCCGAAATTGTCGATCAACTGCGTTGCGACATCAAGTCCACGTATCTCCCTTCATGGGTCGAGCGGCCCCCGTTGAACTTCGGCAGTGCCAGCCATGGTAAGCTCAAGGCCGACCATTGGAGGACGGTGTGCACAATCAATATGGTCGTCACCCTGACGCGCATCTGGGGCCGTGCCACAGCGTCGACAGCCGAGCACCACTTACTCGATAATTTCATCCATCTTGTCGTTGCCGTCGACTTGGCGTCCCGTCGCTCTATGAGCGCTGAACGAGCGCGTCTCTACGACCATCATATGCTAGAGTACCTGCGTACGCTGAGAGAGCTATTTGAACACAACCTTGTCCCGAATCATCACCTATCCCTGCACCTCTCGACATGTCTCATGCTATTCGGCCCTGTGCATGGCTGGTGGGCCTATCCGTTCGAACGCTTCAATGGGATCATACAGCGATTGAAAACGAACAATCAGACAGGTATGAGTTTGTTCTCAACGCAATGAGATGAGCTCATTCTAAGTTTCTGGTATATCAGACAAGATACCCCTCACTTATATGCGCATATTCCATGCCGCAGCCGAATTACGCTGGAGGATAGCTTCGGCAGATTGGCCAAAAGACGACAGCATTCACGAGGTCCTAAACGCGTTCAAGAATGTCTATCAAGACGCCGCCCGCGGTACGCGGGTCATCGACGTGCTCGGTGCGCTCCCTGGCTACGGCGAGGATGTATCCTACAAGGACATCTATGCTGGCCTCAGCGATGCTAAATTGGACAGGGTTATCTACAACACCCTTGTAGATGTCATGAACTGCGCAGGCCGGAACACTGACTTTGCATCGTTCTATAGTCCCATCGGTGACCGGCGAATGCGTCTCTCGCCTCTTGTACGCTTCGTATCCAAGCTCGACCTATCTGGTGTAACGTACGGAACCCGTGACAGCAACATCCGAAACTCGTTCATCTGTTTTCTAAGCAAAACGTCGGCAGATCGCACTCTTGTACGTGCGGGGCAAATATCCTCTATCTTTCTCCACTCTCGCAATGACCCCGAGTCCAATGCTCGAGTCGTGGAGCCGTTCTTCATCGTCGACCAGTACGTACCGCTGTCGCAAGACCATGCCGCCAACGATCCATACCGGCAGTTTCCTTTGCTCGACACTCAGCTCTATTACGACCGCTTTTCGGAGCAAACTGCGCTGATACACTCCGCCGACATCGTAGCGCATTTTGCCAGCTTTGCTTATGTTCCAGAGGAGATCGGTGAGAGCTGTATCGTTGTTCGCTCGCTTGACCGTGTATGTGGTTCACGTTGACTTCTCGCTGCGATGCTGATCGATTCACAGAGTTAAAACAACGTCGGCGTAGTATTCAAGTGATAGTACCGTGATGGAGCTCTAAGTGTATAGCTACATTACAACCAGCTACCGTAGAATTAGAGACCTCTGATCCAGCGTTGCAGAGAGTCGGAGCTACCGGAGCTCTGCGAGCTCCAGGCGAGCTCTACAGAGTTGTGCGCCGGAGCTGGCACGTGGAGTAGAGCTCCCGGCGGAGAACGACGGCCTAGGCTGTAAGTACTAAGTAGCTATCGTACGTCGATCGAGCGGCGTTGGGGCTGACAACTCCGAGCGAACACGTTGCTCCCGAGGACTACTAACTCCTAGAGCTCCCGACGGAGAAGAGCAGTCTGGACTCCAGGCTACTTACTGCTACAGTCAACGCAGCTCCGAGCTCCGAGTGAACGCGTTGCTCCATCCGAGTCGGTCGCTGCGCCGGAGCTGCGGAACATACTGTAGTTGAGTCGTAGCTACTTCTCAGCAACGGCTCGCAACGGGCGCGGTCAACACGATCATGAAGTGATCCATGGACCATGGTGCCGTGGGACTGCACCTCGACCTTCCCGGGGAACACTCACGTACTGCGCCCAGCCCTACCTCTAGCTCGTGCCTACTGCAACGAGGGGTCGTGATATGCTACTTATCCCTGGGTTAGTCGGCGCCGGAATAGGGTTGGCACAGGAAGACTATTGTGCGTATGATCAGCGCCGGAAAAGGGTAAGCACAGGAAGACTATTGTGCGTATGATCAGCGCCGGAAAAGGGTAAGCACAGGAAGACTATTGCGCATATATTCAGGACATTTACCGGATCGGGACAGGGACACTATTCCGGACAAGAATTGGGGAAGGATATGATGACAAAGACGAGCCTGTTCAGGACATATTCCGGGGCGGAATGAGGAACCCGATTACGGGCCGGAATATGGGCGGAAAACGGACCGACCAGCTTACGTGTTCCTGACCATAAAAGGCTAGTAATTGTCCCCGTGACAGGAGACCACGTCGGGAGTATTTCCTGAACTTATTCCTCGCCGTTATATTGGCCATTGCCTGTCGTGAGTGCATTCGTAAACAAAGGCCTGGGCCGAGATAGTCCCTAGAACGGCAGCTGTTAACTCAAACTGGTGAATAGGAAGCCCAGATCGATCTCGCTCGTAGTCGATCGTGGATGTTATGAAGGGCTTTATCGGACAAAAATCGAGGGGCCTAGTAACGTACCTATGCGTCCAGCCCAGATCCGGAAGGACCGTACAGGACAGTACGGGCTAGTACGGGATCACTCAAGATCGGTCGGGATCTGGCAAGATCCCGACCGATCTTGAGCGATCCTATCGTTACTTGCCGCTTTCCATACTATCCTGTACGATCCTATGAGTTACTGAATGAGCCTGACCCATCACGTCCTGTCTGATACTGTCCGATAATGTATGTGCCTGTGAGTTCTCCTCCCATCCTGTCATAATGCGTAGGATCCTGTCATATCCTGCCTGCCACGTCCTCTCTTGTATGCTCCCCTTCCGTCCCGTCCCGCTCGGTCCCGTTCATGTACCGTTATGATCAGTAGGTCAATTGTTCACTATGACCTAGTGATATTGTCCAATAAATGATTTTGTCCAAGTGGGCCACAGTACTACGTAATGCCATAGGTTCGAGCCTGAGTATCCGGAGGCCCGTGGGAATCCCACTGTCGCGTGAGCGAGGTTGTCTCAGTCTCGCCCACCACTCACCGCGGGCAAACCAGGTTTTTCGGGCTCCGAAAATGCTAATAACATCGGTCCTCCATGGGAACCTTTTCGGAGAGCTTGACTGACTCCGAAAATGCTCCCACATTTCTCATGTTCGTAGCATGTTCGCCGAAAACACGCCTGTTCGGCCTCCGAACATGCTGAAATTGGCTGAAACGCATCATGTTCGCAGCATGTTCTGACAATATTCGGAGTCCGTAAAGGTTCCCAGGCGGGACCGATGTTCGTAGGGGTTTTCGGAGTTCGAACAACCTGGTTTGCCCGCGGTGACTCCTTCTCGCTCTACTAGCACCCACCCGCGACGTCGACAGCATCCCGAGGCCACCGTCACACGCACACCCGCCAACAAGGAACAGGTCGCGCGTCGCCACATGCGCGACCTGTAAGGCCCCTCTCTCCTTCCTGACACCGCCTTCCTCGCACCTGCGGCCACTCACACCGCTCCTCGATACACCCTGCGAGTGCGTCGACAAGCGACGGGCTCGTGACGTGGCACAGACGACGCGCAAACGCGTCCGCGCGTTCGGCCAGCCGCGCGTTCAAACATCGCGCCTCCGACGGTGATCGACAGGCTCCAGCGATGCGCCAAGTGCATCGCTGGAGAGGTGGGAGGTTAGCGGGGCGTAGCACGGCCAGTAGTGCCGCAAAGAAGGTGTGTGGTCGCTCCCTGCCCGTTTCGGCTCACTCATTAATCCTAGTTACCCTCCCTGCCTCATCGGCCACCCTCCGCCTCGCGCCTCGTCTGCCACCTCAGGCATGCGCAATGCGGGCCTGTCAGCATGCGAGGGATCCGCTGACGTACCGCCGCGACCACCCGCACGCCGCCGCCAGCCTGCTTCTCCCACCACCATCGTCAGCCCTCCCTTCGCACGCCAGTTGCGCACCCTCTACCAACACCGCCCGCGATCTGCACTCCGAGTCGTCTTGCGCCGACGGTCGACCTTCAACGTGCAACGTTCCTCCTTCCGACACGTCAATCTCTCCGCGATGTACATCTCAAGGTCTGCGAAGAGATGCGACCCCTCCGTGCACTCCGCAGCTGCCCCGCCACATCTGACGCGACAAACGAAGATCGCCGTACCCACGCCTGCGCTCGATGCGAAGACGGGCGAGCCTCCGGCGATGCGCCACACAAGCAACGGGCTCACGCCAACGTTCCCTGAGGACCTGCAAACTCACACTGTCAAGCTGTGACGTGCGTGAACACTCACGCTGTCATGATGCGTGAATACTGGCAAGCCTGGGTACGTACACACCAGCTCGAAATGGCTGCCCAGACTGTGGGGCCTGAACCCATCACGATTCTGAACATCGTGAGGCCTCAGGAAAACGACTCACCAACATGAGTTCAACGGGGGCAAGGCTGGACTGCCACGGTAAGTTTCGTAAGCGACACTTCAGCTATATATATAAGTAACACACAAATTCACAAAACCTGTATGTATATAGTATAGTATAAAATATAGTACAATCTACTGCTGCCATACATCATGAATCAAAGTACATGCTAAGGTTCAAGATGATGGATAATGCTTGGAGAGCCTGAATATGGCTATCTATACCAGATGGTAGTTGATTGTATATGTAACAAAGTCTTACTAACACCCAGACTTTAGTTAGTCCTAAACAAGGACAAACCTTCCCTACTTATGTAGTTAGGTCAGGGCTATGTATAGTTATAGACAGGTGGTTTATGGTTGGATATGTGAGAAGGGTTACCAATCACCTAGAGATTAGTTGGTCCTGATCAAGGACAAACTATTTCCTATTGTCCTTGTAGTTAATGACAAGGCTTACATATATGTGTAATATTTGACTGGCCTTCAGTAATGTGTCTGACTAGGAGAGTATTGACTAGTTGTCTTAACTAGTCTCCGCTATGACTTGTATGCTAGTTCTCTTGTATTGACACTAGCAATCTTAACTAGCAACCTATTGCTAACCCAGTTTGATAATATGATTTGACTTTCTGTGTGCTAATTCTCTTGGTTGGTATCTTGGATTGACTGTTTAATCAGACAGTCAGAGCCTCAGTGTAGGCTACAGAGAGATAAGCAGAGTTATATTGATCAGTCAGACCATTATTTCCCAAAGCTGAACATGCAAAGAACAATGACCTTTCTTTGTCTTGTTGAGCCTGGTCTCTTGTTTGTCCTGAATCCTTTTGATCTTACTCCTTTGTTGTTCTCTCAATGTCCATTGCATAGACTCCAAGAATTCTTAAATGAGCCCTCAATTCACTACCTCAGTGCCCTCCATGCCACCCATCTCAACCTTTGAGTCAAAGACAGTGTCATCTTCATTGCTGCAAGTGCTAGTACATCTCTGTCAGTGTGGTTCTTTGCACATCACTCAGTACTATATTGCTGACCTTTAGCAATATATGTGAGTATGAGAGTATCATTTTTTGCGGAGCGTTACGCCTCTCGGTGCCGGGCCTGGCAGCCAGCAATGTCGTCTCCAGGTTACCCGCTGACGATTTAGGAGATCAAACCCCTTGAGTTGATGAGTATGAAAGTATCAACTAGTTGTCTTAACCAGTCTACATATTGATTTTGTCACTAGTCCTTGTGACTAGTCTTGTATTGTATTGATACTGGTCTGGTTGAGAACTATTGCTTTCCCAGATGGTTAGTCAATATTGACTTGTTGTGTACTCACACTTTTGGTTAGTATTCTGTGTTCACTTTGCTTGCTTGTAACTGAATTCCCGTTTGGTTACTATCTTACTACATTATTATACCCTGATTATTATACAACTTACTTACATTCTGCACACAATTGCTACTTCACATTGTCACACAATCACTGCTCTTGTGATACATGATGTAAGCGTTACATACATCTTGGTTCATTTCTGCCTTTGTTGCTCTTTGGTCTTACTGTTGTGCAAGGAAGGTATGCTCACTCATTCCTTGCAACATCCCTGTACTTCAGGCAGAAGTCTTACTGTTGTGAAAATTCTGAAGAACTCCAGTTCCTGTTCTGTTCTTTGAGTGATTTCCCAGTGTGCAGACACCAGGCTTACATTACTTCAGACAGTTAGAATCTCAGTACAGGCTATAGACAGATAAATGGTGATTAATTTTGATAGCTTGGGAGCTGGGATGGTGGTACTGTGTATTGGAACATCTGGTCAAGCACACTGTACATGATCACTGATGTTGCACTGCAGCACAATGCTACTGTACCCATGTAGTAACTGTACCTAACACTGTCCTTTATATACCTTGCCCATCAACGATACTACCTTTATCTACTGTGGGCACATGTAATGTTGTAACCTTCAAATTGTGTGTTTGCCTCCATGGTAAGATCTGGAGCAATAGAGCTGAAGGTATCATATTTTGTATCAAATAAAAATGTACTATTATACTACTGGAGCAGAGCATCTTGTACTCATTCTGTTGAAGTGAGCATTGGCAAGGCACAGGAATATTAATCAGTACAAAGGAGTTTGTCAAATCATTTCCCGCCAAAGTTATACATGTAAAGAAAAGTGACATATTTGTCTTATTGAATTGAACAAGCTTCCTCGTGATATCACTCCTTTGTTGTTCCTTGAAGTTGAATCAAAACAGAAATGACCATAGTCCAGTGTGAGGGTCTACTGACCATGTACAAATTTAAATGAGACCTTAAATTGCCTCACTACTGCTCTCCATACTGTCCATCTTGAACTCCATGTTGAATTGTCTTCATTGCTGTGAATGTTAGTACATTCTGTTAGTGTTATCCTTCTCATGTCAATCAGTAGTATAATCCTGATAAAAGTGAATGATGGTTTATTTGCTGATTCTAGTTGAATGCAATGCCACAAATGTCAACATGTAGCATCACTGAGTAACATGATGTTCCAACAGTTGTCTAAATTCAATAATACTCAGACTTAGGCTAAACCTTGCCTATGAGTAGGCTTGCCACTTGAACATGCCAATCTCATCTACTTTATCACATGTGCTGTTCTGCTCACTTACACCCATGACAGTTTGATGATTGATTCCCAAGATACTCAATCCAGAAGCTGATGCAATGCCTTCAGAATCACTGATGTACCATGGGTGTGTGCTATGATCATTTTCAGAAAGACAAATGGCATCAATTATATATCTGTATGCAACCTGAGCAACTTCATGAGCATGGAAAATAGCCTCTTGAATTATCAGAAGCCTATGCTAGTCCTCAACCCATCAATCTGGAGGTTGTTGTAGTTCACAACTGGATTCTACTCACTTGTTATGCTGTAAGCACCATGCACTAGAGCTCAACAAGGCAAATCAAATGGCGTATAAATTGAGGCAATAGGATAAGAATTGAGTGATTCTCTGCAAGTGATCACTAGTGTGCAATGTGCAATGATTTCTATTTTTGGTGCCACAACACAATATTTGCAAACAGCAATGATACAAGACAGGACAGGACAGGACGGTACAGGACAGGACAGTACAGGACAGGACAGGAAGGTACAGGACAGGACAGGACAGGACAGGACAGGACAGGACAGGTCAGGACAGGATGTACCAGCAGCCACAGGATCTGGAGAGATCCTGTAGAATCCTGTAGAATCCTGTAGAATCCTGTAGAATCCTGTAGAATCCTGTAAGATCTGGGACGTGCCTGTGAGCCATTGAAGAGCTGTGGAGCATTTTTGTCCAGTATTCACATATGGGATTTCACCATAAATGAACAGACAGGACAGGAATTAACATGAGGGGACAGTAAGGGACATGACATACCAGGTCGGGACAGTACCAGACGGTACAGGATTCGAAGTGTTCCTACAGGATCGTACCAGATCGTACCAGATCGTACCGGATCAGGCAAGCTCCTGGACAATCCTATCTTATCTGTCCAGTTTCCGTGATCTCCTGAGCAAACCGGAGTGAGCTCCAGAGATCCGGTAGGATCCGGTAAGATCTTTTGAGTTCTGATATGATCCAACAAGATATGCCTCAGTAGGTCGATTTTTGTCCCATACGGGCCTTGATAGGATGTCGTCACTTGAGTGGTTGTGCGAATGATCGCGACGTACAGCACCTTCCTCATACGGCAGGAGACCTTCCCGATCCGTCAGCCGTTGGGTCGTCCCTGCGAGTCCTCTTGTCGCGTCGTCCTTCTAGGACTCCGCCGCTTTTAGAAAGTTCCACTTCCGTCGGCAGTCTCGCCTGGTTATAAAGAGGGCCTGAGCCGCTCGCCTCAGCACCGCCATAAGTATCCTTCTTCACTCCGCAGGCAGACATACGACTCGACAGAAATGTGACAAAAAGACTTGACGTTGAGCTCGTCGAGCCGAGACAGCCTGCTCTCCGAAGCATGGGTAAGCGCAGAACTTAGGTTTGGTGTACATACATGGGTTAATCCTCTGCAAGTGTCGCAGTTAACAGACGTGTTCACTGTGGTCCGTTACCCCAACAGTGATCCGGCAACCGAGCCGCGAGTCGCCGTTTGCCAATGGACTCAATTGCGAGTGAGTGCGTATATTTCTGACTTGCATCTTATGACTCCGACCGCGCTCACTTCGAGCCATTTCCTCTCGTGACGTGGAGCAGAAGACCGTGCAACCTCGAGGACTGTCTAAACGGACGGACCTTGGGCTTACGGCCGCAGTGTCCCATTCTTGTACTGAAGAGAGGTTCTCAGACGCGTGCGAGAAGTGCTGGTGGTGACATACCGATGCGTTCACCGGCGATGGACTTTCCCAGACGCACGCAAATTGACGCGTGTTTCTACTCGGTACTGGTGTCTCTTAGATCCCTGTGGCCTGCGCTCCGCTTGACACGGAAGATCCGGGTACCGCAGCACATCTTTGACGGGACGGGAGAAGTACGCCAGAACTCGACTGCGATGGTACAGTCCAAGTCTATTTTCCAATCTGCACAGCTGACCTCGGAACTCGGGATGATCTGTACGGACTGCGCGAAGCCTCGCTCGCACCCGGCAGTGATAGGGTTCACGAACTACACAGATGGCACGTCAGCGGTACGGAAGGTCCACTGCGTCATTTGCACATGACTTCAGACGCATGTCTTGAACAAATACGACTCGGAGGTGTCACATACTTGCTCGTTTCAATCCGGGTGATGTGCCCGAGTCACAATTTTTCGCGGCAGCACCGTGACAGCAGGCGATTTCCGCGCACCCAGACAAGGCGACGGCAGACCCCACTTCCAGGTTTGCCATGGTGCCGTCACACAAGGCATGCGGGACACAAGTTGCATGGTACATATCCGCGTATTCCATTGACGAACTGCCTCCGCAGTCAGCAACCCCTTGCCCAGTTGCCTAGATGGGACGGTAGCCTGCGGGTCGGGTGGGCCAGAGCGGGATATTCTAACCAATCTAGGTCGCATCAACGATCAACCGTATCTACAAGTAGATGTTGGGCGTACCACAGTAGCTTTCGAAAGTCTGATTCGCATGCTCGCGGACTTGATCGTTGCTAAGTTGTGGCTGCAATTGAGACGTTGGCGGGCCACGCGGTTTCCGCGAGCTCACCTCCAGGAGGCGCCCTCCGGCAGCCTATTCACGCTGACGGAAGACAAGCATTAGGAAATAGCTTGGAAGCGTTTAGCGAGCGCGTGGAGAAGGTATGTACGTCGGCTCCTACCTGTCGTGTCCTAATTTCGGCAGCTGCATCGCGCTACATAGGCAAGTTGGCAGACGGTGGAGGGTTGCGAACTGACACAACCTACGGGCGTTCCGGTGCCCGATCAAGGTAGCCCGTCCGATAGACTGATGCTGATGCGCCTCCTGTGATCCGCGTGTCGATCGGACGAAAAGTGGATCGACGTCCAAGGCTCGAGTCGTAAGCGATGTCGTTTGCACGTCGCTATATGCGCATTGCGCCAGCCTCGACTGAACACGGAAGACACCATCGTCGTGAATAGCAGGTTGCGCACTTTTGGCACCATACCGGCACGCTAGTGAGGAGAACGTATATCAATGACATCGCTTGTGGCATGCAGCGGAAAATGCCTCTCCGTCAAGGCGAAATCAAATGCCATCCCTCCTCGTAGAGTGCAAGACAATTACCCAACGACCATACAGCCCCGCCTATGCGATTCCAAGATAATGCACCTGCAGACATACACGTGTACCTTATCGCAGGTTCGCCGCACCGCCATCATCGCCAGATGCTCGCTCAGCCGGTCACGACCGACATTGCAAAGCAGGCTGGGGCAGCCCTCGAACTCGTCTGCGCGAGAGCCAGAGATCCAGACCCAACGTACGGGCGGATTATCGCCCTCGCCATCTCCACGCCCGCTGCTCGCGAACCGCGACTAGGCCCGGGATGTTCGGCTCGAGATCGCGACGATGTAGGCCGGGAATGGCAGAGCAGCTTCGACGGAGCGGGACGAGAACGCTTCATAGATCCTAGCCCGGGACCTCGGACTGCTTCTCGGGAACAAGAGACAGCCAGTCGGCGTGCATCGCTGACGCGCCCAAGGAGGCGCGCTGTGTCGCGTCGCGTCTCACCGCTCGAAGCAAGCACGCGTCGGGTCCGCACAGGCTCGCGTTCGACGCATAGCTTATCGACTCCGCATCTTGCAAGGTGAGATGAGACTCGATCGAGGAGTGCCTGAGATCCGGTGGGGGCGAGCGGTCACGAGAGCCCTTGATGTCAGTGGTCCCAGTGAGATTGAATGCAATCTTGCAGTGGCGGGAGGTGCTTCATTGAATCGCGTCCATGTCTATTCCGGAGCATCGGCATCGGAATGCCCCACTCGATCGTAATGCGGATGCTACAGGACAGACCGCTGGGGCAATGGTGCCATCCATAGAATCTACACCAGCTCCAGAGGATTGACCGGGGGCAATACGTGCTCTTCAGGGGATCGCCGGTGCACAATGCATCTTCGTCTGAGTCCGTCCAGCGTTCCGAGCCGCAGACGCGAACGTGCTTCGTCCTTTCGATCTGGACCTGCGGTTGGGCGATGGCCTCCGAACGTTCCTCAGGCTAACGTACACGCCTGCGTCATGGCTGAACGAGCTTGGACGAGGAAGGTTGAGGATCCGAGGCGATAACAGGATTAGGAATGAGTGTGCGAGAGCCTGAGCCAGAAGGTGAAGACTAGTGAAGAGGACAATGCACACTAGGGTCCTGTCCGGGAGGCAGGAGCATCGGCAGAAGAGAAGAACGATGTGGGGTGGACAACGCATCGAAGGCTTGCGTGCTTGGTCGCAAAGGATGCTCGAATAGAGACGTCAGATCGTGGAGGAGCAGTTACTCGAGTGCAAGGCGCAGTCACCTGTGCTGCGACACGTTGTCTGGTGCATGTCAGCTATCCCGACTCCAGGAGGGTACGCCCGCGCCGCAGTAGGACATTGAGTAAGAGAGCTGAATCGGCCGTTGGTCGAGCGCTGTCCGGAAGGCATTCACATGGCGCAATTGGTAAGTGAGTCGATCGATTATGAATGACTGCGTCGTGGGCGTGGATGTGAGATGAAAGAACTGTCGTCTGTTGGTTGTCCGGTGAAGACCTGAGAGGTGGATCGGGCGATGCATATGGTTCGCAGCTCAGGATGTACGTCAGAAATTGCCGAAGAGGTAAGGAACGCGCTCATGGGATCCTGATGGCCCCACGGAGCTGGTAATAACGATGATCAGGAGGATACGATTAAACGTACCAGCGATGTTCATCGCAGAATTTCTGTTCGCTGGCCGTCGATATAAGGACGACGGTGAGAGGAGGCTGGAGAGACACGACGCCCGACCCGTCCCCGCCATCTTCGCACGACCACAGACACTGCCCTGATCGGTCAACCTCGGAGATCGGAAAGCGGAACGAAAGCGGATGCGAAAGCTTATCTGACCAAGCCGCGTTACCAATTTCGCTCGGATAAGCCAAGCGACCCATCAGCAAAATTACCAAGAACTGTACAGCTACGGGTTGCCGGGCTGCCAGAAATTTGTGACTCGCTCTCTCTCCGTTCCACATCCCACCGCACATTCTCCCTGTTACGCTCGGACCCTCTTTGCTCTCTTTTCCTCAGTTCAGGTGAGTCATCGTGGTGGCTGTGGACGCTTTGCCTGTCACGCACAGGATCCGGGAGCTGATATAGTTTCACGCAGGAAATTTTATGCAGTTTAGCGCCAAACTGCACCTGAACGGTCGAGCATAAAAAGAGAGGGCTACCGCAGCGCGACGGGGGCGGCGAGAGCGCGGATTGACGTCCGAGTGGAGGCGTAGAACAGAGCAAGGTGAGTCCGCCGTGCAGCCGGGGCCTGGGAGCCCGGGATCGCGAGAATGAAGGCCGCATGTTTTTCGCCGGGCAAAGGGCACGCCAGGAACCAGCACGCGGCTTTGTGATGCATTGCCTATCTGGGCTGCCCAGGCTCTCGCGGCTACTTATAGTCCTGACTCATTTTTGATTCCGCTCATCTCAATGTTCACTCTTCCCTTGCCCAGGTCTTGTCGCTGTAGAGAGGGTCGCCGCCATGTTTTCCCTTAATCCCGGCTCTCTCTGCGATGTCTGCGCAGAGGAGTATGGCTCGCACAACTACCCCCATTCTATCCCGTGTGGTGAGTCCCCTTTCAGCCCGCCCCGCACGAAAACTTTCTGACCACCGTCGCCGCCGTCGTGCAGGCCACATACTATGCCTCAACTGCTGCAACAACATACTGGAAAAGACATCGCCGCGAATGACTCCTTCCTGTCCTTTCTGTCGCGTGCCCTTCACTAGCGACACCATTCGTTTGATCCGCGTCGACTTCGGTGGCCACGGGAGCGGCTGGTCGACGCCGCGGGCCACCGACGCCCCCGAGGGCCACATACTCGGTGCGGGCGACGACGACGTACTCTTGTTCATGGGCGACAAGGACCGGGACAAGACCCGCGTGCAGCTCGAGTCCAAGGTCGCGCGCGTCGCCGGCAAAAAGTGCTCCGTAGAGGAGGTCAAGCACCTGCACCAAGAGCTCCGGAACTGGCTCTCGACGGATAAGAAGCGTGATGAGCAGGTAAGCGTCGTCGTCATCTGTGAGGTCCCTCCCCGATTCCCCGTCGATGTAAGAGCACGGCCTTGTGCCCGATGTGAGTGAGGGTGTGTGGCGCCCATTACGATGTGCGTGCGACTTCGGCGATCGCTTCCATTGAGCATGACGCCATGTTGTTCCTTCTTCGTATTGCTCACCTTGAGTTCTTCCATCGCCTTCGTCGACCTGCCCTTATTGTTCAGCATGCAACCCACCCTCATACCACTCACCTAACATGGTCGATCGGGAGTCGGGGAGGGGTGCTCCCCGTTCCTGCATCATGATATTGACGAGACTCGTAGACGGCCGCCCTTGAGCTGAGTTCTGCGTTGCTGCACGCGATCCTTGTCAACCACGTCGCACACAAGCATGCCGGCGAGATGGCGAAGCAAGTCGAGAACAACCTCCGTGACAAGCTGAGGGAGGTACATAACGAGAAGGAGGAGCTCGAGCAGGAGCTGCACAGGTGCGTCTCCCGCTTTTCGTGATCGTCGATCTTCACGCTGACGTCGTTGTCTCTAGAATGGTCGGTCCCTCGCCGCATCCTCGGACGAATTGCGATTACTCACCGGTTTTCTTACAGCGCACACAGGCTGCAGCCCGGTCCGCCGAGATTCAGACGCTTCGTGCTGAGATGAACCGCCACAAAATCAAGACCGCGGCGCCGACGCTTGGTGTCCCGACCACGCCGCCGGCTGCCTCGCTCGCGTCTGCGCAGAGCGGGCTCACCTCGCCGCCGCGCCCGTCCTCGACGACCGCATATATGACCTCACGATCCCGGGCCACGTCGCCGACGTCTCCCACGCCCTCGTCCGCGCGCGCCGCATACACGCCTGCGACTGCGTCCCCGCTCACACGCATCAGCTCCGCGTCTGCGGCGATGCACGGGCACACGCGCTCGGCATCTGCGATCCCCATGCACCGCTCCATGACCCCCGCCGCGCGCCCCGCCTCCGCGATACCCGCCCCTGCCTCTGCGCAACCGATACCCCACCTATCTGCGAAGTCGCGGCTTTCGAGCCCGCCGCCCGCACTCAAAATGAGCCGCTCGACGAGCTCCAGCTCGGACGAGAAGGAAAAAGAGAAGCAGCGCCATGCCCAGCGCGTGCAGCTCATGGAGCGCTGGATCCCGTCCATGGATCCCGCGTCGTCGAGCCCGCCGACGGGCCCGCCCACCAAGTGGCCGCACCACCAGGCGAGCCAGAGCCATGCGTCGTTTGTGCCTCCACCCCGGTTCAAGACCCCGTTCTCGGTGCACTCGCCCTAGATGCGCGCCAGTATATTATCGTTTGGATCAGTTATTCTTCACTCACCTCGTCTCGTCTCGTCTCGTCTCGTCTCGCCTCGGCCGGAACTCCCCTACCCTACTAAACCGATAGTGTTCCCTCTCCATCATCTCTCCTCGCCTCGCCTCTCGCGCTCTCGACCGTCCTCTCTCGTCTCGCCTCGTCTCCCACCGCATTCGGATTGATTTCGAAGCGCGCGGATGGGGGGCTCCACGTCTCTACTCGCTTGGCCGAAGGTACATACTTACGCGCGTTGTATTCGGTGTCCATGTTGGATTCGGTTGCTTATTCCCTTCAGCTTCTCCACCCTGCAGCTCGCTCGCGTGCGCGCGGCCGCGTATATCCCCTTCGTTTTTTTCGTCTCTCATCCTATCTATGTGGAGCTCCCCGTCGTCTCACCTCTACCCTCTCCTATCTCCTCTAATCTCTCCGTCTCTCATCTGTCGTACTCGATAGTTCCCCTCGTCTCTTCTTTGTCCTCAGGAACCGTTCCTCGCTGAACTCCTACCCTGTAGCAAATTGCTCTCTCCTCTCCTCTTTTCCTCTATCCTGTCGCGCTTGCGCGCGTGCTCTCAGTTATGACTCTCACGGATTTATAGAACGTTACGATTACCGTACGATACCTCACGAACTCTTAGGACTTTGTTACGACTTATACAGGTGTTTAGGCACACATATTCAGTGTGATGGCTCAGATCAGTCGGGTGTCAATTGGACGCTGTTCGGTGAGTGAGACTCGATTGCATGCTAAGTATGTATGCCCAGTCTCAAGGCTGCAGGCACCCGAGCGATTCGGTGCAAGCAGCAACTCACGTACTGTAGGTGCTGCAGCAGTTTCAACGCATCCCAAACGACGTGATCGCGCATGCTGTGGACTCCTCGCCATCGCCGTGGTGTCGTCGAACCAGCTAGTCACACGAAGTTACTCAGGTCGCCGCACCCGACTGCCATCGTTTGCGAGGGGAAGACGGGTTAAGGGCCACAGACGTGTCGCTGGCTGATGAGCTTGAGACTTTGAGGGGGTGTCGCGCATGCGCCGGTGGGACATGTCGACGTGTACCCTTATGTTCAGAACTGATGAACTATGCGAGACGTCGTCCGATGAATGTCGCAGAAGGAGTTCAAGCGACCCAGTCAACGGGCTCACACGCATCGTCTGACGCATAGGTCCGACTATATGCGTGATTTCGGTCAGTATATGCCAAGTACATGCGGTCAATATTACTTAGGAATACGTACTGACAGCTCCCTGGTGTGATCATGATGTGCATAGGTCGTGCATTGCTCGACGTTGACGACCTCAGTTGACGACGTAGCAGGGGAGAGAAGAGGAAGAAGTTGATGCAGACGCGAGCAACAAACCCTCCTTATATGTAGGCAAGCCCGCCGACAAAAGCGGAGCTCTTCAGAAGCCGCGGCGGGGTTTGAAACGAACGAGACGAAGGAGAGACAAGATCGAATGTTTGACGGAAGAGGAAGGTGCCTTGCCATATGAGGAAGGCGTTGTACGTCAAAGTCATGTGCGGACTTGCCTGATGACGACATTCGTCCGCTTCCCGTCAGAATCGGACAGACGATCAACATGTACAGTATAGACGATCGAATTCTCGACGTCAGCTTCGAGCGAGAACTATTTATGTCAATCGGGCTCCCGACTTCCACAGCGCCCGGCCCTACTACACAATTGCTGCCACTTGAACAATTCGAACCCTTAGTCTCCATAAGTACTTGAGTACTGGCTTGTTCGTCCCGGGCTCCAGCAGTACAGCGTGCACAGTAATAAGTCACATACTGTATGGGGAAAGGATGAGAAGAATGGACGGGAGAGGGCTCGGACTCAGTTGCTATACGTTACCCCACCTGAGGCTGAGGCTGACGGATGTGGGCAGGGATACGAGGGGAGAAAGAAGAGAAAGAGGGAGACACGGGGATATTCACGTCTACATAGGGCTCAGTGGCATAGACTGGGGTGTAACCTTCACATCCGACGGAAAGACCGCATCATTCAATCAGAGTTTACCGACTAGACAAAAATCACGAATGACCTTTCACGCTGGCCGTTGATTTCAGTAGAATTTTTGTTCGTGTCACTGTAATATCCGAGGATGAGAAGCGCTACGTCCTGCGGGTCCTCACGCTGAGTACGGCTCATTTTGCAATCCAAAGAACGCTCACAATTTCCGTACTAGGTAGGGCGCCCCAGTTGAGCACACGAGCACGCAGGTGACCCAAGCTTTCCTCGAGATGCGGCACGTCTGACTACATCGTGGGCTGTTGAATGATCGTGAACTTGCGTCTACCGGGTACGACAAACACTCACGAGATGAATAGGGAGCTCCCCACACTGTATACACCCTGTGCCCGACCGGTTTCTCCCCTAGGGACCTGAACTTCTAGTCCTCTTGCAAGAAGCTACTGTATGCAATGTGCACTGAGCATCGCCCTTCTCAACGGGTCGGATCTGGGTCCCGAGGACCCCATCCTGCCGTATCTTCCCGTTTCGAGGGGCCATGACGCACCTGTGTACGTTACCCCGAAGAACGTTCGAAGACACCCTCGAGGCCGCCCGTACCGCTAGGCAGAATCGCTGGCACTGGCACGTTCGCGCCGATTCGAGGCAAGGCATGGGTACGTGTGTGTCGCCCGCCGACGATCTTCCTGGACTAGTAACGCCGATTGTGGGGACGTACAGCGCTCGAGGACCGATTAGCTCCATTTCACCGTGGTCCTCGCTGCGGCTGAAGTCGAGCGGATCGCGACGGCCGATGGGTGGATGTGACTTGCCTTCGGTGCGGGCAGTACGTGTCTCCTTCGTATCACATTGGACCCGGCTGCCTGCGTGACCTCCGGATCTCAGACACCATGGGATCGTAGCCTGAGTCTTGCGGAGTTCAAGGCTAAGATCCTTTTTGTAGTTCTGGGTGGCGCGTAGACACCGGAGGAGGAGCGCGTATGCGACGCGTGCGCGTCCCGTCACAACAGCGTGAAAGTGTGACAGTGACGTGCGTCGTGCACGCGCCGCGATGCCACACCTTGACTTCGACTCGGTGCGACTCCTTGTGCGCTTGCAAATGTTTATCAACAGAACATCCAATTGTATATTCTCCGCTCCCTCTGTATCTCGTCTTGGCACTTCAACGACAGTTTACATCGCAATGCGAAGGGGGTGCGCGACGACAAGACGCACCCATTGGCAATTTTCCGCGATCCAGTCTTCATACGCAGACTTCTGTTATGTGAAGTCGTACTGAAGATGCCCGCTTTGGCCGGCGGACCGAGAGCGCATTGCGGGATGGCGATGCGGACGACCACTGATAAGGCACACGTGTAGGTATGCAGGTTCATTGTCTATAGATGTCTAGCGGGCTGGGCTGGCAATATTGTACGTCTGTAAGTCATTATCATTCATCTGAATGACGCCTCACTTATCCTCGAGCAGACTCGACTCCTCAATGTGCATGGTACCTGACACAACAATACGGCATCGCTGGCAGTATCTCCACCTCTCCGTCGACAATTAGAGCAAACGGTGCTGCATGCAAGACAGGCACGCAACGACCCTCATTGCGGATTTTATGCCGGTGGTGAGTCTTCCTGGTATCTTACGCTCAGCAGCGCAAATGGCACGCAGCGTATAACGGCATCGCCTACGACTTGCAAGGATGCCGGTCCGCTCCTCGCGCGATCGTTGGCATAACACGCGGATCAGAGGAGGCGCATCAGCCTATCAGACGCTCGACAAGTGCCTTGCAAGAGCCAATAGTGGATGATCGGGGCTCCGGTAGGTTGAGATGGGCCCCCGCGCGCTCGGCGAGTTTACGTGGACGCACTTATCGCTCGCGTACGAGCGACCAGGATCCCCTCTCGGTGGAAGTGAACGCTACCTGCCCGTGCGCGTTGTTCCCTCTACAGCATGCGACGCTAGTACTTACGAGCTGCGGCCAGCCGCTTGCTGTGCCAGTCTCGACACTCGCAAGACCACTTAACACCGGTGATCGCGGTCGAGGGCGTACTAAGGACCGAGGACGCGACACCTTTGACTTCGATCACGGTCCGTGAAGGCGAAGCGTCCCTCGGATCGACGCTCCACAACATGCTGCAGGCTGCCCGGCCTTTCAGCCTTCCAGTTCTGCCGCCGAAGCTGCATTCTCGCTTATTTGCCTGTATCTCGCCTCGGGAAGTAGAGGTCAATTCAACGGTTATTCGACCCTACACCGAGTTCGCCGCTAGACAGTGCGTTCCATGTCTTCTCTCTCTCAAGTTGCCTGTATTGCTGCGCACAACGTGCACTACTCGTGTCGCAAAGGCCTGAACCAAGGAGATGTACCTCTCCGAGGGTTGCTCGTCGCGCTCACTTCACACGACGCTCCAGGTCGCCCTCTGTGCTGCTGCGCTTCCTGGGGCGAAGCTGAGTACCTGATCGTCGTGCATTTGCTCATGCTGGCCACGCCGTCCACCAATTCAGCCGTACAAATTCGGCAGGAAAACAGGCTCGCGCAGTCGATAGGCTCCGGGACGCCGAGCAAAACTTGGTCTCCGCGGTGATAGCGTCCGTTCCGACATTTGCACTGCAGTATTAAGCTGACCGCTGATCGTCTTGTCCCCTCACTTTTTGATAGTGTCCCGCGGGATGCCTGGGCACTGTTGGCTGCAAGCCCAGGCTAACCTCGGACGCGCGAAGTGCTTTACTCGAGTGCATCGGGTTTGCGACGCTGTAAGTGTTGTTTCATCATGGTCAGATCCAAGCCTTTGCTTGCCCTTCGCATGTTGGGTTACGGCTGACATCCAATCGTTGGCTGGTTGTAGTGCAGAACACTCGGACAATGCTGTGTGTCACTGGTCGTGTGCACGAAGTGAGGGCGTAAGTATTACCCTGACCGCAGCAGGCGCCAGTGTAGCAACACTCCCGGAACATGAACGGCTCTCGCGGTGACGGTCGGTCGTTCCCACTCCATATAGGCACCGATGCTCTAGCCTCACCCCCTCGCAGCCTGTATGGAGCACTAGTAGCAATCGAAGGCGGAGCACCCGTTCATCGCGTTTTGCCGTTGAATTGTGCTTGGGGGCTCTGACGGATTTGGCAGGAAAACAAGCTCGCACAGCTGATTGGCCCCGGGCCCGGGCGGGGAGTGCGAAGCACTAGAAGGCCACGCAGTATGGGAAGATGGACGACTCTATGGAGCTGACGAGGGTACTTTGCACCCAGGCTATTCGCAGGATGAGAAGATCCGTCTTGCACTGCAGAAGACGTCCACGGTCATGGTCTCATGACCATTACACCCTTTATACGCCCGGTATGGCCTGCTCTCTGGATCGATATCATACCTACTGTACATCGCGGCCTTACAATTTGGCCACTACGTATGAGACATAGGGGGATTTCCGGACTATGATACATACATGGCTCTGCCTTGAATCCATTCTGAATACTCATACACACGAGTATTTCTGTTCTTTTTCAACACAGTCCTGTACGTCTGCAGCATCATGCATCAAGAATTGCCATAGGAAGGCACGGAACGGGAAAAATTGACGATCGAGGTGACGTTGGCTCAATACGGACTTCGGGGAGAGCGCATCCTACAAGCGGTCCTTCCGGCTCAGGAATGCGATATGCAGGAAACTTCAGTCTCGTGAGAGCGCTGAATGGGCGACATGATGATGACGTTCTGGGCCCTGAGCCCCTGCCTGGCATTCAGAGCCACAAACAATGAGCTTAAGATGACTACCATATACGGGATTAATGAGGCGGGAAAAGTCTATTAGAACAATTACAGACTCACGATTCGGGAGGATCCACAGTACGGCCGTGAACACTGGTAAACTCGGTATCGCAGCAAACTGTGTCGACGATGTGTGAGACGTATAGTATTCGTCAGATCACGGAAGGTGGCGTACCATTACAACGCCCGCCGTTGCACCTACACTGAAGATGTATTTTGCAGGTGAGATTCGCCCGTAGCCACCGCAAATTGCCAATACCTTGTGATCAAGGCAGTCTCCATGCTGTACAGGATGACCAGACGCAGAACACGGTTGACCCTTTCAATGGTAACAATCAGAGCTGCTACGCAGCCTGGTGAGGTCAGGCAAAAAACGGCGTACGTAGGAAATACGGAGCGACGCCGCCAGAATACGCTAGCTAGGATGATCGACATCACGATGTCGGATGCTGCCAACGAGATGAGTGATCCGAATGTGCCGACCTGGGGGAGAAGTGTGCGTCAGCTACTGTCAGCTCAACTCGCAGAAGAGCTGCATACGTACCGGGCTGGCTGACAAAGTGGGCGACATGATCCTAGACACAGGTCAGGCCTATGTACCAGCAGAAGCAATAGTACGTGCATTTTGATCATAGTGACTGCCAGGTCAAATATAGTGAAACAGCTGTAATCGACGCAAAGTTGTAACATCACTTACATAGAGCGAACACTGGGTGGAAGTGAACTTCAGCCATGAATAAAGCGCGATGCACAGGAATTACCAAATGTCACGAGAGCACTAGTCATCTGATGAGTCCAGCATATGCGTTAATACTGGCTGAACAATGGCCAAAGCAGCGATGACCTACGATAATGGCGCACAGATACCACTTGCGGCTCACTGGGACGATTCACAAGTCAATTTTGAGTCTTATCCTGCACTATCATTATCATTACTGACGCCTCCAAACACGATACGAGAAGATCCTGAGAAGTGCAGTCAAACGGTATATAGTCATAACGATCTCGTCACGCACCCTTTTTGACCGAGATCACTGATAGTCTAGAAGAGCAGCGTGACAGTTCTGTAAAGTCTGACAGAGCTCGTGACACTCACGCTCACGAGCAGAATGCCCTAAATGACGATGAGCGAATCTTCACAATGCAGATGCCAAATGACAAACCATGCCGCTCCTGCGAAGGTATACGGCATCATCAAAACAGGTCGTTCAGTATTGTTTATGGCTTACCACGTCTGCCTGTCCAACGCAGGCGGGTCACTGTGGTAATTCACCGTGTATATGTACGCCGAGTCAACGACGAGGAACAGGTGAACTACGTTGATCGCCCTGCAGAAACATCTTAACGCAAATCTACTACCAGACTGAGCAACGTAATTACCAGACGAAGAAAACCTGTGAGATGGTTGATCAGTAGGCTTCATGCACCCGATGCGGCGAGGACTCACCAAGCATCTCATCAATTTAGGGTCTGATTGGCTATGTTTGAAATAGAACACGGCTTGGCCGTTGTTTATACCTTGGATGCTACTCTCGATTAGTCGCCGCGGACGCATGGTATACCGAAGAAAAAGTCTTCTTGCGGCAGTTCACTCACAATGCACCGACAACAGCACCTGGGACGACATGGTCATTGTGTCGAAGATGAATGACTGCAGACTTACCCAGAAGAAACGCTCCTATAGTCCCGTCTAGTATACGATTCGAGATCTTGGGCGTCGGCGTAGCCATTTAGCGAGAATGGATCCTGGCCTCCAAGTCATCGGTGCCCTGAAGAGAGATACGAGGGCACATAAATAGGATCCAGAATGCTGCGGAATCGCCCCCGGCTTCTTCCTTGCTGACCGCCTGGATGCATCAGAGATCGAAGGACGTAGCACTTCCTGACAGCTCTTCTACGAAGCGTTCACAGGGACAAGGGAGAGGGAGATGGAAATGGAAATGTTAGTCGCACCTCGGAGTCCTGACAGCGTCATCTCCATCGAGCAATGGCCATGGCCAACGCACTAGTACCTTCCCGTCTACCCACGAAATCTAATGCGAAGTCCTAATGAATCCAGTTCTATCAGATAAGTGTGGTCTCTTTGCCTACACGCCATTGGTTTGCATAGTCGGTTCATATTCCGGCCGCGATTGCACCATGTGCGTTGATCGAGGAAGCAGGAGAATGAGTAACACTACACGGAGGCTTCACTGGTCTGCATCACAGAAGTAAGCTGGGATGCAGCTATGTCCACTTCGTGCGGGAATAGAACGGACGGATCCCCATAAGTCCCCAGGTACCTACCGGCGAGACGACAACACAGGTTGTCGCGGCAGTGGCTACCTGTGAATTCCGTGGGCACAATAATGCTATGAGATGGGACAACAAATTCATCGGGATACCTGAGGGTCAGACCAGCATCGTATGCATTGTACGCAGGAGACCGCACCGTGATTATTGCCATAAGTTTAAACTAACCACGTCCCATGATCATGTCGACGCAACTTGCATCTGCTGTGCACTAGATCACTGACGGCAGAAGACGTCAGGCACTAGAAGACAACCGTCAGCGGACAAAGGCGAAGAAGACGTACCGTGAGTAGATAATGTACTGTTTCATATAAGTGCCGCGAGAGCAATTCAGCAAGGCAGCGTACGTTGCCTAATCGGGCCCTGTGCACCAATGTACGTCTCAGGGCCTTCATACATGGCATAAGACTCGATGTTGCTCACCGAATGGGCACTTCGGGTATCGTGACGCCGTCAGACACCTTGTCACGGTCGTTATGCACGGGCATATCTGGTTGAAATGTTGAGAGCTTTAGGGCGGGGCCCAATAGATAATAGTCTCCGTTGCATACCATAATAGCCGGCAAGCGTCATAGATAACCGAGTAACGTATACTGTTTGGCAGCTGCGACAGATGCAGTCACGACCACAACTAGTTCCAACACGCCAGCGATCATGATCGCATGCATCCCAGTCCTAGCATAAAGACTGAACAGTCGGGACGTTGTTGCGAAACATAGCTCCTCTTGTCAGCTGTGATCAAAGGCGGTATCAGTGTGAAGTACCGTGGTAGAGTACTTGCCCCGTATGTATCTCGAGTGTTCCGGAGAGTCAGAGTCGCTGCATAGCCCATAAAGATCGCAACTGAGGCAATCACACTCCTGTCTACTGGCCGTGCTGTGACACTTCCAGTAGGCGCGAAGTCAGCTTCTCCGCTTGATTACCAGGCGTTTCACGATATGTGTGGTTCACGGAACTGGCTTAAACCCGTCACTACAATTAAATTTACAGCGCACTCACAAAACGAAGTGTAGCCCCGACCTAGAAATCGGATACGCCGGAACTTCGAACATCGAAAGAGCGGTGGCTCGCCCCGTGCACTGGGCCCGTGCCGATGACGCTCGTCAGTCTTAGTTTCTGCCGAGCATTGAGAGCGACAAATAACGAGCTTAGAATGACTGCCATATATGCCGGTGAGCACTGTCTAGCAACTTGCTCGACAACATTGTTACTCACGTTTTGGGAGAACCCAGAGTATCGCCATGAACACTGGCGTATTAGGCAATACCGCATACTGTTTCATGAGCGCCGCGGTTATATGCTATTCATAACGCGGAGGATTGTGACTTCGTACCGTGACTACACCCGCGATTG
This sequence comes from Rhodofomes roseus, assembly GCF_022264815.1. Lineage (NCBI taxonomy): Eukaryota > Fungi > Basidiomycota > Agaricomycetes > Polyporales > Fomitopsidaceae > Rhodofomes > Rhodofomes roseus. Next base: position 96,619 of record NW_025953003.1, on the reverse strand, counting down.
CACCTATGCTGGAGATGACACTTCTCAGTCACTATTGATTAAATGGTAAAGAATTGTAAAGAATTGATACCTTGTTATCAAGGACGTCTCCATGCTATAGAGCACGACGAATCGCAGAAGGCGGTTGACACTGCCAATGAACGTCAGCGCCACTCGGACTCGTGAAAGGAATATCGACGTACATGGGGAAGACAGAACGACGCCTCCAAAACACGAAAGCTAAGACGATCGACAACATAATGTCCGATAGTGCTAATGTGATCAGCGACCCGTATGTGCCCAGCTAAGGACCACACTACATGAACTGTTCAATCATCAAGGGAATGAGGCTTACAGGATTGGTCGGCGCGGTCGGTGCCATAATCCTGGACAAAAGTCAGCGTAAGACTCGCGCACTAACGAGGTATCGCACATCTTGACCATCGTGACTGTCATGTACAGTGTAGATGTCAGCACTGACCGCGCCATCAGCAGTGGACTTACATGTGGTCAATCCTGTGCAGCGACGGTCAGCAGTGTACAAAGACACCAGTGGAAGAGTGATACCAAATGTGATAAAAGCGCAGACCATCTGCGTGAGAGGAGCGACCTTGTGAGTATTTGTGAGCAACAACTCAAGTAATCATCACTTACTACGAGAGCACTCAACATCCATTGGCGGCTCACTGCAATGTTCGGAACGTCAATGTTGCGCCAATGTTGAGAGAGATGAGCAACGAAACACAACTGACGTTTCCAAACGCGATACGAGAATATGCTGTGCAACGGAGATAGGTTTATCATTGTAGTGCAACGTCAGGGCAATGTCATCGCAACATACCCTTTTACGCCGAGATCACCGACGACCTTTGAAATGCGCGTTCACATTCAAATAGACAGCAAATACGGAGAACACTCACGCTGACAAGAAGGATGGCCTATATGCATGATTAGCCAATCATCGCTAAACGAGTGAGCGAAAGCTGCACTGACTATGACGCTCCTGCGGGTGATGGACGCTATCACTCCTCGTTCCTCGCTCAACAACTAAGACGACTTACCAAGTCAGTGTGTTGAGATTAGAGGGGTTGCTACGGCCATCGACCGTGTATAGATATAAGGCATCGATGACCAGAAAGAAGTGGAATACGTTTACTGCCCTAAACAATCATCGTCAGCAGTTGCGTGACAAACCGACACATGAGGACGACTGACAAAACGAAGAGGATCTGACGGAACACCGTCAGCAATCATGATCAATAGCTTCGCCGCACAGCTGACGCCTTACCAGACATTTCATTATGAGAGGATCTGTTTTTTGATGCCTGAAGTAGAATATAGCCTGCCCGATATTGACACCTTGCAATCTGTGACGCATAAGCAGGGGAGTAGCGTAGAGAATGTAAACCGGTAGAACCACTTACACCGCACCAATAATTGCGCCTAGAGTGAAAGCATGAGGCATCTAATCCGCATGGACTACATGAGACCGACTTACTCAACATGAACGCCCCTATAGTCTCGTTCAACACGCGGATGGGCACCTCAACCGTTGGCGTAGTCATCGCGCAAGGATTGTACGGCAAGCCTCGTAGTTGTGCACCACAGAGCAATGCGACGTCGTATATATGAAGGCCAAATCTCAGAATGATACCTCCGGCTTCCGCGCATGCTGCTTGTCGGAGGACACCCGACTATGGAGCACAGAAGGGCTGCCATGATAAGAGCTTGACCACAAGGAGGGCCGAACGACAGTTGCGACATACCAGCGACATCACGCTGATGATAGAGGTCGAATGGAGATAACACTGAAAGTTGCGGTCAGCGTGGTTAAGTCCGGGAGAGTCACTCCATCACTGGATGGCTATAAAACCAATGATCAGAAACAGCGACACGGAAGAGTGCCCAACCGGACATACGCCAGTTATATTCATGACATCGCAACGGGACTCAAGCCCGCGACTCCGACCTCCTCGGGCCATCGAGGATACGCTGCGTCCTCGTTAGAAGCGGAATGAATTGGGGGTAAGACGCACACAGGGAGGACCAAGTTACCGTACGGGGAAGTGAATGAACACGGGTAGAATGAGTCTGATAGCACGAACTTTCGAAAGAAGAATGGGCAGTGCGCAGGCGGTGCGTCGCTCCAACACCGACGAGCACAGCGACAACAGACGCTGCGGTAATGACGGGCTCACATCGTGGCAGGGAACCTCCCAGGTGCAGTACCCTCGCTGCATGTGCGCGAAGACTTCGTGCACCTTGAGTTGGAAATGGGATCACATGTGCATGGCATACAGCATACAGACTACATTCAAGGTGAGTCAGGGCACATTTCGCCGCGGGTAGACAGGACTCACTCAGAAACAAACTGCCGCAGTATGTCCACCGTGGTCCGTCAGGGTAGTCGTACACCAATCCTTGTACCGTGAATGGTACCACAAAAGGCGATTGCGAACTCTGAGCTCATATGGCGCATTCCTCTGAGTATGGCGCATTCGTAGCGCATATACCCCGCATATAAAGGAGGCGTCGGTGAGACACGCATGAGAATAAGGACGGAATTCATAGCTCGTAAACACGCAAGAGCTTCGTCGAGTGACGGTGAAGTTCAAGTCGTTGGGAATGCCTTCGCAGATGGATAGTCGACCAGGCCATACAGAGCTTGATGTTGAGTATAATCTGGACGCAAATTTGGGACGAGTAGAATATTTGGGACAGGGTAGGACCGGAGCTCTACGCGGTCAAGAGGACTGCGTTGCATGCGGACCAGGCCGATGTGTGCATGCGGGGTAGTTTGGTCGTGTTTGGCAGTGGCACCGTGGCAGGACCTGGCTGCCGTCAGCCGCGCCTCGCCGTTCACGACGACCACCAACGACCGACGACGCAGTGCGACGCTCCAAACACCCTTGACATCGTTTGATACGGTGAGTACGACATTGGACAGACTCTTACCAGCATTCGCTCATTCGCGCCCGCTCGGCACCATAGATCCCCCCTTTAAAGCCATGTCAGTATCTCAACCCAGCATGACACGCGCATCCTCTAACCCCGTCTGCTCGCTCACCATGTCCTAAACGTGACGCGCATACAGGTCTGAACCCTATGATCCTTACCTTCCCCGTGGCGGTTCTTCCTCGAACCCGGCTGGCAGCGCGGGCGCGGGCAACGCCAAGACGGCTGCTATCCAGCAGCAGATTGACGACACCGTTGGTATCATGCGCGAGAACATTACCAAAGTAGCGGAGCGAGGCGAGCGGTTGGATCAGCTCCAAGACAAAACAGGTGCGCACTCAGTCCTCGTCGACGTTCGTCGGGTCGTCGGACCCGCGCGCTGCGGATGCGGGCTGTGCTAACCGGTATCACAGACAACCTCGCCGTGTCTGCACAAGGCTTCCGCAGGGGAGCCAACCGTGTACGCAAGGTGCGTTGTTACACAATCTACGCTCCGCGCCACACTTATGCCTCTGGTTTGTAGAATATGTGGTGGAAGGATATGAAGATGCGCATCATCATCGGCGTCGCCATTGCCATCATCATTATTATCATCGTCGTCTCCGTCGTGAAAGCGACCCACCATTGATCGCCACCTCTCTCTCGTATCTTGGCCCTTGGACACCGTTCTGTCACGTCACGACCTGATGCTCCGTCTGTCTTGTGTGTGATGTGTTGTATACATGATACTTATCTATGCACGTACTACTATAATTCCTGTTTCTACTGGGTACGGCTGAAGCGGACTACTTTTCCCATTCCTCCATCCCTCGCATGACTGCGCATTGCCCGCCTATGCGCTGGGTGATGTCAAGTAAGATGACTGAATGCACTGGCCCGGAGCAACATCGAAACGACGGTGACGTTGCATCCGCGGGGTCCGGCAGCTCAAGGCACGCCTATCTCGACCGAGGTCCGTCCAGACGCCATGATGACAAGGAGAGCGTCCATAGAACACTACAAAATTCATGCATCGATGACCATAGCAGACATGATATGAGAGCTTATGTTTCAGCCAACAAACTAAGAAAAACGTAGGTCCGACCTGGTAATGTAGGTGCAAGTATGCATTGGGGGTAATACACGACAACAACGGGGTATCGTAGAATCGAACGAAGGGTAAAGCTATCAAAAATGCCAATGCGAACCACGGCAAGACAGGAACAGCAGCTGCCCGTCCAGCGCGGCTCAGATGCGACTCCGGCACATAAGTTACTGCACATAACATCCATAACGATACTGACGTAGAGCCGACGGTAGGAGTCCCTACTCCTCTTCGCCCTCGTCATCCTCCTGGATGGTCGCGGGGCCCGAGCGGCTCGCGGGCAGCTGTCGCCGGCCGCTGCGCTGCTGCTCCGTCTGCTCGAACGACGAGTCAGGCAGGGGTGACGTGCGCCCCATCGGCGACCTCCCAGCCTTGCTGCGCGCACGCCCACTCGTACTCGGAGCCGCAAGCCCCGCATTCCCGCGTTTCCCGCCCTGGCGCCCTGCGTGGCCTCTCGGCGGCGCGGATAGCATCGGCACCTCGGGCGCGCGGGGTACGAACGGCGACGCGTACGTGGTCTGCGAGCTCGTGGCGATGCCCACGCTCGTGCTCGTGCTCGCATGAGTGGGCATCTGCCCGAGCCCGCCCGCGAAGCCGGGCCCTTCCTCGTCCTCGTCGACCCAGTCGCTCTCATCGCCGAGGGTCAGGGACGCGCGCCCGGAGAAGACGTCCCGAATGCCCTGTGCGCCGTCGACGGGCGGCGAGACCGCCAGGACCTCGATCGCAGAGTACGCCGCGCGGTTCTGCCAACCTGGCGGCTCGTGTCCCCAGCTCTTCTTCCAGCTCGAACGGCCGAGCGAGGAGAGGTATCCGGTGCCGCTGCTGTTCGGGTGCCCGAAGGGCGTCTCGCGCTTGCGCGCGACGAAGGAGGTTGGAGCATGTTGTCGCCGCGGGGTCTGGCTCTCCTCGAGAGAGCGTCGGCCGGGCGGACGGTTCGGCGAGCTGTTCCGCCTGCTCTCGCTCTCGCTAAAGTCGTATATCGACCCGGGCCGCGAGGACGTCAGTGAGTGCGCTGAAGACGCAGAATTTGAGCGGAGGTGCCCTATGTGTGGTGGTGGTGCATGAGTCTGCCTGACAACACGCGTAGAGGAACCGGATCCCCCTCTTCGATGGTACTTCGGCAGTGGTGACGCCGTGCGCCCAGGATGCATCGAGCCCGCTGAGCTAGCGGAGGGCGACTTCCGATGCCGATGTCCCATGAAGCTCTGTACGGACGACGGCCGCGAGACGTACTCTTCTCGCTCCGAGTTCGGCGTATGGCTACCGAACGACCGTCGGCTCGCGTCGCTCCTCCGTCGCGTGACATCGGTGTATCCAGGTGAGTCGAAGGTCGGGAACTGCGCAGACTGTACAGAAGAACGCTTCGAATTGACACTACTCGACCGCCGTGATGACGCCGATGCCCGCTTGGCGCGGTTGTTCGCGTTCCTACCTGAGGACAACTTGCCTCGGTTCCCGCTGGCTCGTCGCTTGACGGTTCCTCGACCTCGCCCAGCTATGGGGGTTGAAGGACCCGGACTGTTGAGCTGGCGATTCTGTGCCATACTCTGCGAGGTCAATACGGGCTCTTCCTTGCGCTTGCCTTTCGGATCTTCCTTGAACCACATACGGAATGCCGACAATAGGCTTGCGCGATTGCGGCTCGCACCGAGGCCTTTGTTTCCTGTGATGTTCGGAAGGGCAGAAAGTGTATCTCGCGGTGAGTCGGTTCCATTGGGAGGAGGCGATGACCTGGCACCGGCCATGACCCACGGAGAGCCGGTTTCAGCCTGCACGTTCACAGTGCTGGTGGATGGCGGAGGCGTAGTCGGTACTCCTGCGTCCTTGGGCTTCAGAGGCGGGCTTTTCAACAGCCTACTCGAGGCGCTGCCGTGCGATGCTCGAGGCTCCTCGGCGGTGGCTGGCCGCCTGTCTGCACTGTCTCGCACACCCTCCGATGACTTCTTCCGTACCAGCCCTGCTGCCTCCAGTGCAGTCGTCGCGCGTTGCATGATGCTCACGCTCCCCGAACGCGCCTTCCTGCCCCTCGATCCTTGATCCTTTTCTTTGTCCTTCATACTACTACCAGGAGTAGATGGGCCAGAGCGAATTGATATGTCCGCCATGGACGGCGTCGGCGACAACAGTGCATCGGTAGGAGACTTCGCCCTCGGAGGGGTCCTTGGACGAACTGTGGTAGCCGCAATGGGCGTAGGAGGGATCAACTGCAGTTCAGGGGCGGAGACGGCCTGTGCGAGCGCGGTAGGTATGGAATTCCTGGCCGGTGTCTCGCGGGAACGGCGCTCGCCGCTGTCCTTGTCGTTGGCACGCTCTTGTTTCCGTTCCTCTTCCCGTCGTCCATGCTTCAGTTCGCCCGCAGACTTGACCTCGTCTGAGGACTCGACGAGTTCGGTCATAGGCTTCACGCCTTCCTCCAACACGCGCCTCTCTGCCTTGCGCTTCAGCATCCACCAAAGCGCACCCGTAGCATCGCAGGCGTCGCTCAGGACGGAATGGACGATTTGAGCGGCGTCGAGCCCCAGCGCACTCATTGAGTTCAGGAGGTCACGCTCGAGGGGTGTCGAGAAGATGATCGGAGCCGGCGTGTTGAGTACAGAAGAGAAATCTTGCGGGAGGACAGGTGCAGAAGACTTGTCGAACGTAGGCGTCGTGGGATCAGACAACGTCGAGGATACCGAACGTCTCTTGGTGCGCGCTGGAGTACGGGTGGGTAACACCGGCGGTACCTTGGATGAGCTCGACATGACACTGGATCCTTGTCTCTGTATGGGAGGGCGGGACGGCGTCTGCTCCAAACTGTCATCGAGGGACTGGTCGACGTCTCGCATGATGTCAGCACTCTTCCGAGGCGTTTCGGTGTCCTGTGAGAACAGGTCATTTGTAGAGTCATCTGGCGTTGTGGGCGACGTCGTAGGGAATTCTGAAGAGGCAGAGTGGTAGGTGGACCCTGAAACTGCCGAGTTCAGCTGTGACGGCGGTCGGACTAAGGGGGCAGACGCAGGCCGTGATGGAATAGCAAGGCTCGTCTGCGAGGCAGTGGGATCGACGGGTAAGGCAGTCCCTTGGGTGAACCAGGGATGTGCGAGTATTTGAGCGATCGTTGCGCGCTTGTCGGGGTCGGTTTGCAGGATCGACTGGAGCAAGTCGCGAGGTTCTGCACAGGGGTGAGCCCTACATCGGATATTCGCGTAGTGTACACATACCATCCGACAACCACTCTGGATCCTCAAACTCTCCTCGGATGACCTTCTCTTTCATCACATTCTCGTCGTCGTCGTCGAAGGGCAGCGTACCAGTCAAGAGGGTGTAGAGTATCACTCCGAGGGACCATACGTCGACTTCTGGACCGAGGTACTTCTTGGCCATGAGCATCTCCGGAGACGCATATCCTGTTGTCCCGCAAAACGTCTCCAGCAGGATTCCGCGCTCGAATTCGCGTGTAAAGCCGAAGTCTCCGAGCTTCAAACGGCAGTGCTCGTCAAGTAGGACGTTCTCGAGCTTGAGATCGCGGTGGACGATGCCCTTGGAGTGCACGTAGGCAACCGCGAGGCATAGCTGGCCGAATATGACGCGCGCTTCCTCCTCGTTGAGCCTGCCCTTCTCCGCGAGGAAATCGAATAGCTCGCCCCCGGAACAGAGCTCCGTGACAAGCCATATGTTGGATTCGGTTGCAATGACCTCGTATAACTGAGTGATGTGAGGGTGATGAAGCTGGCGGTGGTGGTGTATCTCTCGTGTTAAGGAGGCGGACATTGCTTTCGGGATCTGCTTGATGGCGACACGGGTTCCGGTCAAGCGGTGCACTCCGAGACGCACTTTACCGTACGTCCCTGCAAGTCGCTTAGGTAGAGGGTCAAATACGCGACACGCCTGCTACACACCTTCGCCGATGACCTTCCCTAGTGTGTAGTTCCCAACTACCCGAATCTTCTGGGATGAAAGCTCCTTCCCGAGTTCATTATAAGCGTTGGCGAGCTGAGCTTTGTGATTTTGGGCTTGAGACACCGATGTTGAGTGCCGGTGGCCGTTCACAGCCATTGCAACATTTACAAGAAGCGAAGGTAACGAGTGACGACGGTAGGACTCGGAGGAGTTGTTAATGCAATCGAAGAGCGCACGTTGAGCGTGAGCTCAGGCTGCGGTCCCGCGGTCCCGCCAGAGCAATGTGCCTTAATTGAAACCCCGAAAACAATCGTTTCAGATCCCGATATTTGGTATTATGCCAGGATATCAGCTTTTGTTGATATTGCTTTCAGCGTTTAGTATACCAGTCGATGAAGGTACTACATACAACCGTGTCCCGCCACCACCGTGGATTTCTCTGGTGTCTCGTGTGCATTCACTCTCAACACAGTCAAGTCCAATCGGAGCAGAGTCGCCGCAAATCATTCACTGCAACATGTAGCAGTGCTGCAGAGTGGTCGACGTAGGCTCCACGTCTCAGTTGAGAATGCTTTCTGACCTCTCCATGAAGTAGGCTTGGCCCACTGACATCTGGCCGCGCCGGGAGCAATGCATGTACCTGTGCAGACGGCATCTCAGCGCAGTGAGCCTGAAGTGCAGTGCTGTTAAACTATGCAGGTACAGAAGGGCTGGACAGATCCGAGTCTCTGTTGCACTACATCATAGCATGCATGTGCGGTATCTCGAGATCTCGTCGATGTGTGCGTGCCTAGCAGGTGAGTACCGGAGTACAGCTGAAGGCTATTGCCCCCTCCCTGTGTTGCCTACGTATACGTTGATTATGTGCGAGAGATGCACATCGTCCGCAGTGAAAGCTTGGTGACTCGGATACACATCAGTCCAACGAACGACTGCTGTGATATGGCTGTGTAATCAGTTTCACGGACTTCGACGAATTCGTGTACCTTGATATCAAGGATGATGGCGCCGTGGCGAGGTAGAATTGATTCTTCGATCAACGCCTCCCCTGCGCGTGGAGCCCGGGGTGGCACCGTTTTAAAGTTGGAAGTATCGGCCTCGATTCCAGTCAGCGCTGTTGCGGGTAGTGCACTCATCCAGCGTCCGTCACGGTCAGGATGTCATCCATGACTCACCCTCAGGCTGACGGAGACCCTTCATGGTTTGTAGGTCTTGGACTGAGGTGGATGTCCACTCGTCTCTTACTATATCATCATTGGACATTCCCTCGTGATGAGGGTGCTTAGTTCGTTGTCTATACCAGGCCATCTTAGAAGCGTGCGCAGTTCACGGGTGCCGAACGCAATCAACGTGAACGTACGGTCCTTCATCACAGGACATTGGAAGATTTCCCAGTCACTGCGGATCCCGATTTGTTGCCTGTGGTTCTCCTCTCCGAGCTCGTAGGAATGACGTGTCAAGGTAGGTGTCTATATAGCAACAAGGTTTGTTATTGACGTCGCACTTCTATCTCTCCAGGTGGGAGCTATGGTCCGAGATATCATGATATCCCGAGCCCTGGGACGAACACTGTTGCATGTTTGACAGTTAGCACCAAGATGACCTGACCAACTCAATTTATCGAAACCACGTTCAACATGTATTCGGACATCTATAAGAGCCCTCAAGTACTTAAGCGGCCGCGCTATCGCCTAAGCTGCCCTACGTGCAACAAGTACCACGAACATGTCCGACACCGCTGCTGATGACCCGATACAGGTCAATCTGGGATCATTCTTTCTAGGTAAGTGCTGATACACTCCAAATACTTAGCTGACCACGCAACTTGCGTATATATCACGATCAGGAAACATCGCGGATTCTATGTGAGAGCCTCAATCAGAACTTTGTCTACTCATTATGACTTAGCACAACAGGCTATTCGGAGTGATCACAGTACAAACATACAACTATTTGATGTATCGCGCTTCAGATAGCTTGATTTTGGGTATTCTGGTGAGTAACAAGTCTTTGCCATGTTTGCCGGACTTTTCATGGTATGCTTTACATCATCGCAGTTATCATTATGTTGGTGAGAGTGAAGGGCGCCGTCTGCTGCGAGATCCGTGGATGCACTAACAGATACAAAGGATTATCGACACTCTACAACTCGCGTTGTTCAGCCATCTTACCTTCACCTACGTCGTTACTGATCTGTCCAACTCAACGGCGATCGATCGAATCCTATGGTGAGTTGTTTTCGGCCCCTCCCAACGTATCTCAGACTTGAACAGGTGTTTCCCGGTATGTTGATGCTCGTGTTCTTCTGTCAGCTTCACAGAGATGAATAGCCCACTGACATGTCGAGTAGACAATCATACTTTTGACTGTACGGTCCAACAGTCATCTGTGCATTTGGAAGCCTGCTAAGCAGCGTGCCACAGGGATTGAGCGACTTCATTGTTCGGAGGTGGCGTACTTTACTCGAGTGAACAAGTGATGATCCATGACATTGTTTGCGTTCGCAGCATATTCTGTCATCGGATTTGGAAATGTGAGTGCGCTTATTTCTACCTAATGCCATTGAACCTGATGCATGAGCTGCAGTGAGCCAGAGGAACACTACACTCGCCATAGCAATGGTGCGCTCCCCGATAGTGGTCACGGCTGCTTAGGATTCATGACTTTGTGATAGGCGGTCAACAGCATAACGATATTCGGTATGTCTTCACCTCATCGGAAGACAATGCAAAGGATCAACAGAACCATGGGCATGATCAGCATTAAATTGCGGTGCGTGTACTAGCATTGCACGTCACAGTCGCCTACATGCTGATTAGTGCACTATGTTGTCCAGGTCTCATGGCCAAAATGTACAGTTACTTGCAACTTCACGTGTATCACACATGCCTAACATGTGTGGACAGTGTCTCTGCACAGACGGTTGATGCATTCAGAAGCAAAGAAGTATCGGTGAGCTCTTCCATCGCGTGACACACACTCGTCTTGACGAGCTTGATTGCAGGGTTTGGTCTATGCGGGGCTCATCAACAGCGTTTGCGGGAACGTCCTCATAGCGGCATCTCTTTACGCCATCTTGAGGAAGCATCTGAGGGCCGCTTCCAAGTACGCACGCGACAATGCACCTACAATATCGGGTTGTGTCACTTATTTTGATCTCTAGCTCCAGGACAAGCTTCATCGTGCGCACACTTATCGCCTACAGCGTTGAAACGGGTGCGACGACAAGGTCAGTAGCGTATGCCAATTCCACACCGGGGCTCTGAGTTACCTCTGGCTAGCATATGCGCCCTGGTCTGCCTGATTGCGGTAACAAATTGCCCCTCACCCTTTGTCACCCTACTGAACGTCTTGTACACAGTACGCAGTCATGCAGCACAATTGCATCTACATTGCTCTGTACTCTATCCTATCCAAGGGTACGCAATGACAGCCCCACGTCTTCGTCATGCTGAACGCTGCAAGTAGTTTCCCTGAATGCGCTCCTAGCTACCCTCAACGCGAGGCGTGGTCTCCGAGAGAATGACGGACCGCGAGGAGAAGGGATCATCTCGGTAGCGGGATCCGTAGCGAAGTTCCTCGGCGGGAAGGTCAACACGGACAGAACTTGCGCCAGGGTAAGTGGTCTCATCTTTCTCGTAGCACATCACACGGATGGACCAGCTGTCAACAAAGGACATTCAAGTCAGTGTTCAGACAACCATCGACCAGTTGGTAGACGAAGAGCCATTGCCAAAGACCACTGTAAGGCGCCAAATACGCACCCTGCTTAACGTCGCTGAACCCACTCATCGTTCGTTCAAGTACCCGAGCCACGCGCTCACCGAGGCGATAGGATGAACATCATGCAATGATGTCGATCATCAGATTCCCGGGCACGCCAACCTCGAGAATGGGACAGGTCTTCGTCGTCGTCCTCGGCCGGAAGCAACACGCACAACGCACAAAAACGAGTATGTATGAATGTAGGCACGAAGCAGAAACGGAAATACATATGCATGTAGTTGTTCAGGCTCAGCCCCGCTTTGACTTCTTTTCTTTCCGTTTCCTACCGATGAGAGAGCCAATCTGTTGACCAGCCTTGGGAACTTCATTCGACTCAGACTTCTTCACTTGCGGCTGCGATGGGTCCGGCACTCGTCGCTTTTTGCTAGGTCGCTCCTCAGTCTTCTCCGTCTTGACAGCCGGAGACGACGTTACGCGCTGTCGTCGTGTCGAGATACCAGGTTCCTGGACAAAACGTCAGCCTGAGTCGAAGCACCTCATTGCGAGGCCAGATGACATACTGGTTGTTTTTCGCGCTGTCGAGTATCCCGTCGTTGAACGACTTGCACGTTCTCGATGGAGAACTCGACAATAAGGGTCCCTCTGCTCTTGACGGGCGCGCCCTTTTCCAGCTCGTCTTTCAACCGCTTCAACCGCGCCTCATCCTTCTGCGGCTTCTTCTTCTCGTTCTTCGCCATATCCTCCAGCTCGGCCTTCCACCACTCTTCGAACAGTCTGCCGACCTCGGGATTGTTGTTCGCCCATCTGAGCACTCGCAGAGCGTCTGCATGTTTCGTCATCTCCAAGAAGCCGTAGCCTCTACTGCGCCCTTTGCCCGTCACAGGGTCGACGCGGTCTGCCTGGCGCACGATCTTGGCTTGCTGGACACCCGTGTCGCGGCCAGCCTTCTTCTCTTTCCCATGACCCTTCAACGTCTTCGACTTCACACTGCCGTCATTCTTGATGGTCTCGTCTTCGTTGGCAGGTTCGACCGACTCTGCGAGCTCGTCGGGAGTCAGTGGATCCCGTGCGCCCCCCTTGACCTCCTTCTCGAAGGCGCGAACGGCGTGCACAGCAAGTCTCTTCAGCATGCGCTCGGTCGCAAAGAGCGGCAGCTGGCGGATGCTTAGTCGTGTCTTCGAGACGTATAGTGATGGGTTCGAGCGGAGGAGTGCTCTTCGAGCGTTGAACGACTGTGCCCGTCTCTCCACCTCTGCTGGTCCTACAGACTCGGCAGCGGGCGCGTTCGGCAAGATGACTGCAGGGGTAATCAGAAGAATTGTTGCTGCGAGACTACGACGTGTACTCACTGCCCTCCCGGAGGAGATAGAGATTGCGCTTGTCTGCCTTCTCTCGTTGTCTTTCGCCCGCCTCCTTGAGCTTGCTGGCTTCGTCCCTTGTTACAGCACGGTTCACATCCAATGTTCGGCCGTGAAGAACGAGGTTCTGTGCTATTGACGAGGACGGATCCGGGGTTAGCAAGGAAGGCAGTTTGAAGGGATTTTTCTTGGGCTGTCGACGCAACAATCCATGAACTGCAAGAAGGGGACGAGTGGTAGAACGTACTGCTGCGACCTTGTCGTTGTCTCCCAGCATCTCGGCACGTAGGATCTCACTCTGCTCGACGGCCTTGTCTGCGTCGGCTTTATTCCAGAAGCAGACGAAGCCAGTCCCGCGAGAACGACCAATCTCATGATCCATCGTAATGCGAGCGTACCGAAGAGGTCCAAAGGAACGGAATCTGAGGGCTGTGAGCGAGGTTGTCAGGCACAATATTAGACCGTACTCACAATGTTCGCAGCTCGTCTTCTGTCGCCTCGAAAGGGACATTCCGAACGAATAGCGTGGTGCCGCTTTCCGGAGGAGGTAGCGCAGGCTTTTCCCGGTCCTCATCCCCTTCACTCTCCTCCGCGCCCGTCAGGTCATCTTCATCGCTGTCACTCCCACTGCCCTCATCACTACCACCGTCTTCGTGTACTCCGATCTGCTCATCGTCGCTGTCAGACTCCTCGCTCTCGCTCCCCCCATCGCTCTCATCCTCCATCTGCACGTCTGCGCCTTCCTGCTCCAGCTTCGCCTTCTCCGCCTGCCACTTGTCCTTGCTCAACGCCCAGTCGACCGCGATTACCCGCTCCTTCCCCCGAGTCTCCGGCCCTTCGTCCTCCTCTTCCAACTCGCCCTGGCCCTTCGCCGCTTTCTCTGCCTTTTCCTCCTCCCTCCGCTGCTTCTTCTTTTTCTGCTTGTCCGTCACTAAGCGCACCGCCATGCCCGCATAGACTTTCATTCCATTGGCCCCCTCCATCGCGCGCTCCGCGTCCTTGCGGCTGAGCATCCAGACGAACGCGAAGCCCTTCGCGCGGGGCTTGCCCTCGCCCTCGCTGTCCTTGAGCGGGATGTCAACGGAGTAGATCGGTCCGAAGGGGAGAAACACGGCGCGGAGATCCTGCTCTGTGGTGTTGAACGGTAGGTTACGCACGATGAGCCGGCTCGCACGACTCGGGGCTGCGCCCTTTGCATCGGGCTTTGGTGCGGCAGCCTTCATGGCCTTGGAGGGGGCTTTGGCTAGGCCGTCCAGTCGCTTTTTTAGGGTCGCCGAAAGCAAAGAACCTTTGAATACGTGCGCATGAAGTTTGTTGACAGCCTCTGATGCGGCGGCCGGTGTCGCGAATAGTGCATGAGCTGTACGAGCGTAGTTTAGTATGCACTCGTGGATGAAATGGGATATGCCTACGTACCTATTTCGCTGTCTTCCTCTCCACTACTTATTTTGACCGGCCACTCCACCTTCTCACCGCCCTGGAGTTTACGGATCTTCTTCCATAGCGCCTTGGAGTCTACTGACGGAGGAAGACCTGAGATTACCACTGTGCGTATAGCAAGAGGGTCTTTCGATGCAAGCGGCTGAGGTCGAGGGGCTGGAGACTTGGCTTCGGTCTTCACAGGCGACTGCGTCGGGTGTTTGACCTTGACTTGGGATTTGTCTCTGATCTAGGCAGCAATATATTGGCATCTCACGCGCTAGGATACGTTCGCGTACTCACCTTTGAGTCCGCCCATTGAGCCCTCAGCTGCCTCCCATCAAGCACGAGTCCCTCCTCCGCGATCTTGTCGGAAGCCATTTGCGCATCTTCTTTAATGGCGAATGAAACGTAGCCGACGCCTTTTGATACTCCTGAGCCGGGTTCAAGCACGACAAATGCAGACCGTACAGGTGCGAAGTCAGAGAAGAGGGTCTGCAAATCCGTAGATGTTGCTGTGTATGGTAGATTCGACACAAAAAGCGTCGATCTACTCGCTTGCAAATAAGTCCAGTAGCACAGCAGTCAACGTTGAATACGTACCCATGAAATTCCCCTTCTTCTTCCCTTTCCTTCCGTTTGCCGAGCGAGGATGCCATCTCTACAGTGTCTGCCAAGTGTCTGCCTGTAAAGAGCTGCCGGTGGATAAGTTACTTAATGGAAGGCGATCTTCGAATACAGCGGACTTTGAAATGCGCATCACATGCACACATCCGCCACTTTCGCGTCTCGACTCTCAACGTCAACGCTCAGCGGCTATGACTGCTTTCGAGTTTCCCCTCTAGTTTGCTATGCTGCTGCAGGCCTTGACGCTTCGGGCACTTTTTGATACCGAGACCATCACGCACGGCAATGCAACGGCCGAGTACCCGAAGGTGTCGGACGTTGAGGCCGCTTTATTGGAGGAGATTCGCGGGCACCCGCAGCATACTAATCCGGTCGAAAGCGACATAGACTTTGACAAGGTCTAGGTCGGTACAAATCATGTGAGACAAGCGTTCTCTATGCTCAGTACCTGAAATGTCTAACTTTCTTTATAGGTTGTTGACTGTACCCTCCCGGTGCAAGCGCGGCCGAGGTAGTGTAAGCCTATCAATATATAAACGATGCAAACATCGGAACAAGACCAAGACCAGAGTTCTCAAGCGCACATATGAACGGGAAGCACAGCTGCTGTGTGTCCTCTGTACGTTAGCGACTTTCTTATGCGGTCGTCATTTCTTACGCCCCATAGTCGTGTCAGCTCTCATTGCCCACCAAGCAACGTCTCTTGATACGGTGGATGAAGATGTTGAGCCTAGCTACTAAGCAAGTGAGTGCGGGTCCTCTTGGGAAGTAACACCTCTGACGAGCGTACCAGATCAGAAGATTATTGCTGCGGCTGGTAGCTAACGGCGCGCTCCCTCGTCCGGGGCTCACGTTAGCGAGCTTCGGCAGACACGGCGAGAAGGCCGCATAGATGCCTTGTACAATCACCGGCCTATAAACCTGTCCCCTCTCCTCGCCCTTCGCTGGATGGCTGCTCACCGACCGCGCTAGCCGTGCGTGAGGCAGCGAGGCTTTTTCGCGCACTGAAGATCTGCATCACCGACCTGAATACGCATTTTGATTATCCGAATATGGCGCGGAACACAACAACTGCAGCGACATCGAGCCTCCCATACAGAAGTAGCCGGCTCGGCTTCGTCAGCAATACACACACGCCTCCACATCCATCCGCCGCTACACTACACTCCTCGTCTCGCAAAGCGCCCAGTTATTCGCCGCCCAAGCTCATCAGGCCGTGCTTCAGCGAGTATCTTGATAGTGCTGGTCAAAGGTTCGAGCTGCGCTATACTGGTCGCCTCACATCCGACATATGGTCCAAGCCGGTCTTTCTCGCTACGGTACACGGTCCAGACGATACAGCATCCACCGGAGTCGTGGTCAAATTCACCGAAACGTACGGGGAAGAGGCACACCGATTGACGTACAATTGTGGTTTCGCCCCGCTATTACGGTTATGCGCCAAGGTCGAGAGCGTCGGGATGAGGGTGATCGTCACGGACTACGTCGAAGGCGACATGGCGATTAGCCCCCTGGGTTCTACCTCTCACTCCGCAACGCCATCAAGACGCTACATGCTCCTGGGTTCGTGTTTGGGATTTACGCGAGCCGAGCGTATTGGTCACGGAGGGTGGCGAGGTCAAGTTGATTGACTTTGACTGGTGCGGGCCTGTCGGTGAGGCGCGATACCCGGATGACATCTCGTTGGATCAGGTCTGGTCCTATGTCGGCCTGTGGGCATCTGGGTATGGCTGGCATCCTGATGTGCAGCGTAAAGGGTTGATAGCCACGGAGTACCGATGCGCGTGTTCTAGCAGCTCACGGGCCAGACCTTGTACAAATGGTCTCGCAATTCACCTTCATTCATGCCGGTAGGCATCGGTCCGCATAGTCAATGTGAAGCATACCCACGAGCAGAACCTGTCCATGGTCGGTTTGGACAGTCCTCGTGGTGGCACCAGGACCAGCAGCACGCTCAGCCGCGACAGCCTTATACGGTCGCACCTCTACGTTTCCAATGTGCTCACACCATGCTTCTATGCGTGTTGGTGACGATTGCATAGCGGATCGGGGACAGTACGGTGAGTAGACACAAGTATTACAACAATGATCAGGACTGAAGCGAGAAACAGTACCGAATTGCAACAATGCATGCAGAATCTATCGAACCAGCATTCACGACGACGAATTACAGTATGTGGCTATCTGAAGAACCGTCGTTTTTTGGATTCGACGCCTATAGTGAGGCTGAAGTTGAGGTTGATCACCAGCCCAAAAATATGCATACAACACTCCGCTGTGGTGCTCGGTACGAGGACTCCATCCTTCCCAACGTGTCCGAGGTCGTTGACCGCTTCCCCAGCCGTCAACTGCACGACGTTGTCCGCGCTGGTGAGTGCGTACGCCATGTAGTCGGCCGCCCCGTTGGGCCCGTTCATTACCAGGAGACGTTTGAGCGACTCGCTGCCGCCGGTGGGCAGCACAACGGTGTCTTCCCAGAGCGTAGCGCCATGGAGCCTGGTGGCACCATGCACTGCGCCGTCGCTCTCAGCAATGTAGAAGACCTGAAGAGCAAGGCTGTCGAAATCGATGCGGATGGAGAGGGGAGTGCCCGCGGCGGGCTTTCGAGCGCCCTGAATTTCCGTCGTAGTCCAAGACTCGTCTTCATCAGACTCCTGCAGGCAGATCAAATCTCCCGCATCGTTCTGGAACGCAACAACGACCGAAGCAGTAGAGTCCAAACATGCGACGAGCTGGCCGTTGGGGTCGACCTCGCATTGCGGGAGGCCGTCGGCCTCGACCCATTCCTCCTCATCTTCATCGTAGTGGAGGACGGCGACAGTGGAAGAGTCGGTGATGCAGGCGACTATGCCGCCATCGGGAGTAGGGATATACGCGGCTGTGGAACCCGCACGGGCGGACGTCGTAATCAACTCTTCGCTACCGACACTGTCTCCCGTCCAGTGCATCAAGACCACGGTGCCATCGTCCGTGTTCAGCGTGTACGTGGCCGTTCCCTCGGGATGCAGCGCGTAGCCAGCCGAGGTCAGGCGACGAGCGAGTTCTTGGAGTTGAGACATCGATGACTCGAGTGGCAGATTGGTCGCTGGGTGTTTTGCGGTTGCTGAGACTATAGCCTGCTCAACGGTTCTCTCTTTATACTGACATGTTTGCACTGCTGCAGTATCTTCACGAACACATCTGTAGACGGCGGCCCTTGCCCGTCAGCCGCTATCGGCATCCCAAGCAAGCTTAGTCGCGGTGTCTCGATGTGTGGCTCTCCAGGTTCTGACGTGTTTCCTGCCTTAGGACGGAGCAATCGTAACCGTGGACGTTCCTTCGTTCACACTACTGAGCGCTCCGAGGCATCCTACTCTCCGCGAACCTTAGCTGCGTTTGTGTCCACGCTCGCGTTTGGAACGAACTCGTGCGATCGTCCAGGCTAACATTAGAAGATCAAGGCAGAAGACTGGCTTGTTGATTTCAAATGCCTCAACCTTCTCCTCTTCCTACATGGATGGACTCAGGATACGCGCTGTCCTGCAGCGCAGGAGACAAAGGTGCCGATGCTTCCCCATACACTCCACAACATATGAATGAGCGCTTTTGATCCCTGGTAGGGCTCACGAACAGAGTATATGCAATATAGCCGTGTCGCTCGTGCCCTATGTCAGGAGGTGGTTCTTCCGAAACGCGTTCTCCCAGCCTGGTTTCGGCCACAGTGCGGTAACAACGTGCTAAAGCACAGTCACTGACATGCGGCGTTTCTCACCTATACAACAGGCTGGCCCCACAGCTACACGTAAGCTTACCAAACGGTTTGCTTACAGTGACGCAACATGACAAAGAAACCTATCGTTCATCGTCGCATTGGTTGATCGAGAGGACCAGAGCGAGTAGATGTACATTGCGTTGACACAATGTGCCTCAATGTCTACGGTGAGTCATTAGCTTCATCATGCAATTATGTCGCGCATCGAGTGCATTCACGAGAGCATGTCGAGATCCGTACGATTCGACAGGAAGAGAACCGGATGAGCCCGTCACAGGTATACACAGCTCGAAAAACGTAATGACGTCAGGTCACTAGATGTACAAGCGAGAAAACAATCCTTTGCAGGCTAGGAAATATCAGGACATGCGTCCACCGCCCTACTTCAGTACCTCAAGCTTCTGCTGAAGCAGGCTCGAGGGCAAAGCGGACGAACTGAGTACCTTGGTGAGTAGACATCGTTTTTCATCGAGTCAACGTACTTACCGTTTCCTTACTGGGGTATGGGACCATCGATACCTCGGAGCTCTCGGCGTCCTCGTCGTCGCAATCGTCCTCGAGGCCCTTCAGCTTCTCCCCCCTCACGCGCACCTGCATCCTCTTCTCCTTGCCCTCAATCACAATCTCTACTGCCGTCTCCTTCGAATTTTTGGCCGACTTGTCCATCACGGTGAAGAGGGATTCCTCCCGGACGTCCGCGCTCAAAGTAACTTGTTGCTTCTGCACGTTGAAGAGCGCCCATTTACCCTGAACCTCTATCGCGTACTGCTTCGTGTTCTTCGTAACCTCCGCGGGCAGAAGGTTTACTGCTGTCCCCGGTCCAAGTCGCACTCTGGCGAAGGGGAAGCCCTCCGGGAAGCACAGGAACAAGCCTCGCTTCGGAAGGAGTTTGACCTGCTTCGGCGTCCCGTGTGCGCGAAGTCTGACATTCCACTGGCCGACATTCGCGAAGCGGAAGACTTCGCTCAGCAACGCGGCAGTGAGACGTGTTCCGCGACTGCCTCCAGTCTTGCGCTTAGTAGGGTCCGGGCTCGAGTTACTGATTGGCCACGCAAGAGTCAGCGTCAGCTTCATCCGGGACCATTGCGGTAAGATGAACATACTGTATTGCTATCACGGTCGGATGTCCCTTGTATTCCGTCCATACCACAGAACCGCTGATGCCCTGCTCCGTCTTAGGGCGATACTCCAGCCAGTCCGTATAAGCGGCAACGAGCGGACCAGACGATGTGATCGGATGACCAGGCATCGTAACGCCTTGGTAACCACTCACGTACAGGGTCCCTTTGACATGTTGCGCGTGTCCGAGACGCAAGCTGTACCCGAAACCTCCTCTGTCCTTCATCGAACCTTTGAACCGGTCACGTGGATAGAGGATCACTCCCCAGTCCACTGCCGGTTTGCCATGCTCGCCCGTGAAAGCCTTTGATATGTGGATATCGTCGTCCGGCACGATGTACTTAGCTGGCCCGCTCGGTCCTTCCCCCGGCTCCAGGACGGCGAGCTCTGTGGACCGCGTGCCGTCGACTGCCAACAGATTATGACCGGCAGTAAGGATTATAGCCTTCGAGCAATCGGGGACATTGATGTGGAATCCGCTACCGGTCGCGAGCTGGCCTCCAATGCGGAACTCGAGCTTCACGGTCCAGCTGCCTACGTCCAGATCGGCGAATTGAAGCCCGTCAGCCTGGATGGTGTCAGGGAGCTGACCGTTCCAGCTAGGGTGCTGTATCTCTTCGGGGATGTACACCTTCGGGGCCATGACGGTGAAGTATAGCTCGAAAGTGAGTGCGTGTGGAGGTGGGTGTCTGTATCTCCTGCATCCCCATGCACGACTTACGAATCTCATATGTATCAGGGCGCAGGCTGATTGGTTCTTGCAGTACGGTGAACTCGCTCGCCCGGATCTTGCGTTCAAAATCGATGTGAAAAATGTTATGCGCGTGGGTTTACATGAAAAGGACCGGAAGCGAAGCGCAAAGCAATTCAAACGGCCTAACTACGTTCCATCTATACGCGCTCCATGTCTCAGTACCAGCATATCCTCTTTCGCCTCCTGCATGAGGTGACGCTAACCGAAATCGCGAAGAAACCAAACAAAGAGAAGAAGCACTCTGCTGTGGTACTCGGCACCAACTTCCCATTGCCGTCAACCTTACCCAACTCCCGTTTGTCCCCTCCATCCTCGGCCTGCAGAACAGCCTTGTCTGCAGTGAGGACGTAAGCCTCGAAACTTCCCTTCTCCCTGTTCGTTGACACAACGAGCCCTTGCAGCGGGCCCAATGCCTGATCGAACATCTCCTCGTCGGCCCAGGTTTCACCTCCGTGGAGCTGATGGACGCGCTGGTCCGCTGCGGAGAAGTAGAAGACGTGTAGGCCGTTATCGTCGAGAACGGTCGAGATGGGCGTTCCCAGAAGCGGATCGGACGCCTTCTTCAGTACCGTAGCTGTCCATCCTGCGCCTTCGTCCAGACTTCCGTCCGAATCGACCTCCGTCTCCTCGATGCGCACGAGGGCGCCGCTTTCGTTCTGGAAGACGATGCAGATACGATGGTCGGCGGTGTAGCATGCGGACAGTCTACCCTTCCCGTGGACGTTGTACACAGAAAGCGCGCGGTCCTGTATCCACTCCTCCTCGTCCTCGTCGTACTGGAATGCTGCTAAGGTGGAGGCGGCTGTGATGCTGATGATGATGCGATCGTCGGCGTCGGCGAGAATGGCGGCAGATGAGTCTGGACGAACAGACGTGGCAATGATCTCTTCCTCCCCGAAGGAGTTGCCTGTCCAGAGCTTGGATACGAGGACACCGTCCTTGGTGGAGAGCAGATACGTGCTTTGTCCGTCAGGATGCGCGGCGTAGCCGGCAGCGAGCAAGCATCGGGTGAGATCTTGAAGTTGAGACATACTGGGACGTGTGCACTTCGCAGCTGCCGGTGAGTGTTAGGTGCGCAACCGACATTTATAGTTAGCATTGGGTGCCCCGCTCACTCCATTCCCTTCGGACTCGTTAGCTACTGGTCCGGAGCGTCTGACGGCGAGTCTGTTTTCATTCTTGCGTGGTGTTACTCCGGGGGCCGACGGACGCATGTGCGATAGTCGACTGTATGTCGGACACACAGCAGTACGCTGTTGCTGTATTGCGCGCATCCTCGAATGGAAAGATTCGAAGTCTT
This sequence comes from Rhodofomes roseus, assembly GCF_022264815.1. Classification (NCBI taxonomy): domain Eukaryota; kingdom Fungi; phylum Basidiomycota; class Agaricomycetes; order Polyporales; family Fomitopsidaceae; genus Rhodofomes; species Rhodofomes roseus. The sequence goes on along the minus strand of NW_025953003.1, from coordinate 74,665 downwards.
GGGATTTTCGTATCCAGTGTGTGAGGACGACATTGATCCGGCAGGCCAGCGCTTCAAGCTTCAAGCTGTATCGTGTATACATCGCGGAACCTATCGGTACTTCTCCTTGCACTCTTCTCCGCGGAGTCCTGCGTTCGGAAGCACGCCCCCTACAAGACATGCAGGACTTCACAACTCATGACTAACTAGTTGCGCAATCAGATTACGATAACATGGACATCGTTCATTTAGAACAATGCCTGTGGTACGTTACATGCTGGATGCATCGAGGTGATCATGAACTGACCTCTAGTGTTTCCCTGATAGGACCCTGATCACGGCGCCACAAGATATGGGACGCGCGTGTTTGCACTTTGAAATTGGGAAGCGTTCATATCGACGCGGTCAGTGGGTCGTGGGTTGTCGAGTTTCGTCATGAACGTCGACCAATGTCTCCTTTGGGATTAGTATGGGTCCAGGCACAGGTCGCCAGTGTACGCCTCTGCAGAGGAGAGGCCGAAGAATCTGCTCGTTCAGATCTTCTGCCAGCTATACGGTATGGGCGTTCCGCAACAATTTGTCATTTACCAAGGTCTGACCTTCTGTTTTCTCGAACTGGGTCCATAACGATCCGACGTAAGTAAGACGGTTCTGTAGGTGATCCGTTGACCGTGCAGTAGTCAAAGCAATTTTGCACGTAGATGGTGGGCCTGCGTGCCGATTTTCACTGGGTTTCCCAATATTACAAGTGACATGAGGTTCGACGAGCGTCCTGAAACGGTATGATTCGTGTCAGCATAATGAACTTTCCAACATTCCAACATCCTGTCCACAGTCATTCCCGTGTGGCTTGATCCTCACCTTGAGTGTCTGCATCCACGCTTGGCCCGCGCGCTATGAAGCCAAGAAGACTTCGACCATCGGCCACCATACAATTCACTGCGCCCACCAATGAGTCCGATACGCCTCAGGAATTTACCACACACTGCGCAGATGGCAACCCGACCGTGGTTACCTTTGCTGATAGGGCAAGCGGAACCGGGTGCGACGCGCACAGTACAGCGCTGTTTGCCAAATTGCCGTCAATAATCATATTATACCGACAATCTTCGCTTCCGGCATAGCCATAGTAGGTCGAGCCACGTAGTCCCATTAAAATCACGGCCCCCGTACGCACATAACGGACATTATGGTACACTGGGCTGGCTTAACACTGTACAGTTCGTCATGTGATTAGCTACTTACTTACCGTACCGTACGATCGCAATCTCGCGCAAGCGCTCGCCGCCTAGTTCACGTTCGCTGTCATCACGCGTGAACGTTTGAACGTTTGAACGTTCTCCTCCCACTCCTCGTCGTTCGGCCTACATCGGTTGTCACTTTCAGCACACAGTACTTCAGTCAGTACGTGGCATCTCAGATCTCAAGTCAGCAACATGCAACTGATGTTACGCCGGATATCTTCAACCTTGGCTCGCATTCAAAGTGACGAGTCGCATTACATACATACCAGCCTGATGCTATATTACAATTCTTACATCTGATCCAACCGACCGGGGCAACATAAAGATAATGAGTCGAAAGCCGCGACTTTCACGACGCTAAGTGCACACCAATTCAGAGGACTGGTGTATGTTTCACAATCGTCCACACGCAGAGCACATATGAGACGATGTGTGGGTAGTACTGCTGAGCATTACTACCACTAACGACGTGAAGAACATTGGAAGCAATCCAAAACGTAGTAATATTGGCAAATACAGCTCCTGCAAAGAACACCAGTGAGTCATCTTCATAGGGCGCAAGACATGGGTGACGTACCTTGTTTTTCGATCACAGCAGAACCGCAACGTGCGCGCAGTGCCTTCACGCAATGATGCAGGTCTGGGTGTTGGTGTTGGTGCTCGTGCTGGTCTGCGTGCTGGTATTGGTGTTGTTGGTGCTTGGGTCTGGGTCTGTGTCTGCTGTTGATGTTGGGTCTTGTGGTGGGTCCTCCTTCACCTTCGACACGAAGGTGCCATCGGCTTGAATGTCGCCGAGGACCACCTTCGCTCCGACAGCGGGGCACCGAACCACGGCATTCTCCTCCGTCAACCCGTACGCCTTGACGGCGGCCTTTGTGCCGCCAGTCGAGACGAAGAGCTGCTTGAGCGTGCCGACCAGTTTTTTCACAACGACGCTGTCCGCCCACTTCTCGGCCTCGTAGAGACCGTGGACGTACTGGTCTGCGCCGGAGACGTAGAAGACGTCGCCGCCGGGGTGGGAGAAGCTGAGCGCGGCGCCGACGAGCGGCTGCACAGCAGCCGCGAGCTTGGTGGTAGTCCACTCGCCGCCTGCGGCAGGCTTGGAGAGGTAGGTGAGTTCGCCTCCGGCACCCTGGACGACGACGCGCACGGTGCCCTGCCAAAGAGTGGCTGCGACCTTGCCGGAGGGGTGCACGGCGAGCGCGGGGAGCGTCTTGTCTTCGGTCCACTCCTCCTCTTCCTCGTCGTACTGGAAGACAGCGAGCTTCGAGCCGGAGGTGATGCCGATCACGAGGGGCTCGTCGGTGGGGATGTAGGCGGCAGTAGAGCCGGCGCGGACTGAGCTGGAGACGAGCTGCTCCTCGGTGAACGCCTCGCCAGTCCATAACTTGATGACGAGTTTGCCGCTGTCGGTGAAGAGGAGGTAGTGGCCCTTGCTGGGGCTGGCCGCCGCGCCGTTGGCGGAGAACCCGCGGGTGATGTCCTTGACTTGAGACATCATCACCGATAGTCGAACTGTTATGATGCGAAGAGAGGGCGAGTTGCTGTCGACCAAGCCTGCGTGGACCCCCTTTTACGTCCGGACATCCACCAGCTGTTGCAGACTGTCTTGGCGGATTGCCTTGCTGGACTGGAGAGCTATTTCCGAAGTCTTCAGCTGCGTCTATTATGGCTTCCACATGCTTGCGTTCTGGTCTTCTATAATTTTTTGACAGTCGCTGAATTCTCCAAATAGCATATGTGCGGACCATCGCGAGGACCACAAGCCCAGCTACCTTGAGCGCGACATCATCCCTCAAGTGCGGTGAATTTGACGGAGGAGCTGTTGACACTATCGCAGCGAAATGTAACTGGACACACCAAGACCAGCTGTTACTACGTCAACGCTAATTAAACCCGACTGTAGTGGCTTACATCCACCGTATCGGACCGTACCGGGCCAGTAGGCTTCCATTCATGTCACATTGCACCACTGTCTTGTTCGCCACAAAGGATCATTCAAAATCAAGCTTCGGACGTCACGCACACAGCCCTGCACGGCCATGAATGCAGAGAAAGAGTAAGCTCAATGCTCCGTTCTGCTGAGTGTCCTCTCATGGACTGACAGCCTCGGGAAGTTAGCGCTGAAGTGGATGTCAAACTTGCCGTCGATACCAACTGCCGTACAGCGCTCTTCTCCTATTCCGCTTGCCGCCCAAGGACAGAGCATGGTCGAAGCGCTGTTCGATGGCAATGGCAATGTGAACGCGGTGTTCCCTTGGGACGACAACAGCTCGGCGGTAATAGTCGCCTTGAAGCAGCTCCGCGCAGTCGACCGCAACGCATCGTTGGATTTGCAGAATGGTGAAAATCAGACGGCGCGTACGATCACTGAAAAGGTCGGTATTGAGCAGGATCTACTGCCAGCGAGTGAGAGGAAGGCGAACAGGAACAGCTTCGTCGACTATATCGTCTCGATGGTGTTGTTTTTGGTGTCATACATCAACATCGGGATGATCAAGTCGGATCCTGTGAAGGGCGCCGTCGGGAAGACACTCAAATTATCGAGCAAGCGCGACGTAGCTGACGCTAAGATATTGTACGCCTGACTCTAATGTTCTTATATGTGTCTGACCGATCTCGTCTATGCAAGGTGGTACTACGCCAAGGCAAGAGTCCTACAGACACAATGCAGTCGCAGAAGTGATTCAGCTTACGGGCTTCTAGGACATACTGTCGCCTCAAGCTGCGAAAGAGCTCGATGAGAAGTTCTACAAGGCGAACAGAACAGGTACATTCACTCATGCTTGAATATCGATGCATACAGCTGAACACGTGAATAGCCACAGAAGTACCCTGATCTCACGCCGGTCCCGGCATCGAGAGATCCCTGTGTGTATGCCAAGCACGAAGAACGTAACAGTATCAGGTCACTAGATTTACAAGCGATTGGAAAACAGAACATCGGGAACTTCGGTTTGTTTGTTTGTTTCGTCCCTTTAGGGTCACTGAGGGCGGAGCCCTATGTAGAGGGAACTTCGGTCACCGCCCTACTTCAATACCTCAAGCCACTCGGAGACGTGTGTACTTGGTAGCTGACAGGTGCGCACCCGACATTTTTACTTGGCAATGGGCACCCCTCACTTCGTTCTCATCTGGCTCAGTTAGCTACTGGTCCCCGGACCGTCTGACCACGAGTCTCTGCTCGTTCTTCCTTGCATCGTGTTAGTATCCCGGCGGCCGGCGGGCGCGTGTACGATAGGCGCTGTGTGGCTTGATCCTCGCCTTCAGTGTCTGCGTCCATGCTTGCCCCGCACACTGTGAAGCCAAGACGACTTCGACGATCGGCCACCATACGGTTCGCTGCGCACACCAATGAGTCCGATACCGCCTCGGAACTCACAACACACGCGTCAGATGGGAGAAGTCGCGACCACCAGATAGCATACACGTTGAGTAAGGCCCGTCAGGTACGATGCTGAATGCAAACTCTTGTAGCAGAGTGGCCACTTGAAGGAGGGCGCCGCCGCGGCGACGGTCCACATAAATGCCGAGCTTCCTGCCGTATGTGCCGCAACTTGTCCGAGCGGACCTGTCTCTCTAACTCTTGCGCGCGCAACGATGGCCACCAATCTACATGACCACGCTTACCGAGGGACTCTGACGGAGGAGCTCCTCCAACGGTTTCTAGCCGGCGCTGACCCGTCCTTTATCAACTCCATCGGCGGGGAGAAGAAACTGACGCCGCTCGCAGCAGCCTGCCTACGTGGGCATCTCGACGTCGTCCGGCTGCTACTGGAGAATCGCGCGGATGCGAATGCTGTATCTTCGAGGGAGCGTCCGCCGCTGTTCTACGTGACATCTCGCACAACGAATAACAGACTCGACATTGCCCGAGCCCTGCTGAACGCTGGGGCCGATGTCGACAAACGTTTCCCGAAGGACGAGAACGCAACCGCGCTCATGAACGCACTTACCGAAGTCCGTGACAAGGACTTGGTACACGAGCTGGTTGACCATGGCGCGTCTCTGAGCGCGAAGAATGACGGTGGGCAGTCTGTGAGGGACCTCGCCAAGGAGGTCGGCATGGACCAGGAGCTTTTGACCAAGCAGGAGCGAAACGCGACGCGCGGCGCGGTCATTGACCTCATCGTTGCCCTCGTCATGTTTGTGATCGCGTACGTGAACAGCGGGCTCATCAAGGACGTCGCATTCGGCACCATCAGCAAGTTGTACGAAGTATCCGGCGCGAAGGGTAAGAACTTAGTACAGGTACGCTCCTGTCTCACGCCTCCCTTCGCGTGTCTGACGTGCCTCTTTGATAGGACATGGCGAAGGTAACGTGAACCTGATACCTTCAGCCACTCTACGATATAACCCAACGGTGCAGGATGTTATCGGTGACGAAGCCGCAAAGAGATTCACGCAACGCTTGGAAGACCCCCCAACTACTCAGCCGGTATGAATGTATTGGGTACCTAATACTTGGATCTCTCATTCAAGTTGCTATGCAGGTCGCGCATACCGAGCAAGTACGTGACTCCAAGCCGAACCTCAACGTCAATACAGAGCCCAAGTCCGCTGTAGACACTGTATGCGAATGCACATTGCCTGTTTGGGATCACAACTAACGACAGCTCAGGCCGAGTATTGCATGGTGGAGCCTCCAATCTTGGAAAGGAAGCCGGCGGCACTATCAGACCGGACAAATCAACCGCAGGTATGCCACTCTACCCGCGTCTGTTGGTACCTTACGCTCACTCGTCACCGCAGCCTGCTCCGTCTGAGCCTAAACCTGCCCAACCAGAGGCTGAAAAGCCTTCTCAAACGACGACACAGGTACGACATTGGAGTAGCTTCTTTTGGATGCTCGTGACTGACTCGAACTACAAGCCTGAACCAGAGCTGATTTCCGTGGAAGACTTCAAGAACAGCCTGGGAGACTATGTCCGCGACACTGGTCTCGAGAAATTCTTTGCCCGGGACGATCCATTCATCCAGACTTTGGCGGTGAAAGCCGCTGCCCTCCGCGCGGACCAGACGACGCCGCTGAGTAAACCCGAGAACATCAAACGTCTCGTCACATTGTCCCTTTACCATCCCGTTATATTCTGCGACGACAGCGGCTCCATGAGCCTCGACAATCGTTTCGCGAAACAGAGGGCCCTCGTCGGTCGCATGGCAAGGATCGCTACGAAGATCGTGCCGGACGACTGTGGCGTAGACCTTCGCTTCATCAATGCACGAGTCATGGAACAGAACCTGTCCATGGACGGTTTGGACAGGATCCTGGCCCGGACGCAGCCTCGCGGTGGCACCAGGATCGGCAGCACGCTCCGCCGCGACATCCTCGTACCCCTCGTATACAGCAAGATCGACGCCGGATCACAGTTCAAGCGGCCGCTCCTCGTCTGTGCGATCACAGATGGCGACCCGAGCAGCGAGCCTGTGACCGCGTTCAAGGATGTCATTGTGGAATGCAGGCGTAGGCTTGTTGCCGAAGGCTACGAGCCAACGTCGGTGATGTTCTGCATCAGCCAGATCGGCAATGACCAGAAGGCAGCCGCATTCCTCTCTGGCTTGCGCGATGACGAGGAAATACGTGACGTGTTGTATTGCACGGCCGAGCGACTGGATGGTGCGTTTGACGAGATGAGGGCGAATGAGGGGAGACTGGAGGAGTGGTTGCTGAAGGTGCTGACGAAGCCAATCATGGAGAGGTACGAAGAGTGAGGTACCTACCCGATTCGCGATCGCAACTGCGTATGTTCAGCTACACCTACGTACAGTACTGACGCATACGCAATTGGTATCATCTCCGAGTTACTCACTTCCTTACGCAGAGTATCTGTTACTTAAATGGGGTCATACTACGCCGTCATAGTCGACCTTCCGTCAATCGTGTAGTCCTATATGTCACAGTGACTGATGCTACTAGTCCCGTTCACACTACACCACTGGCAGGCATGACATCCGAGAGTCACTCAAGTCGTTAATATCTATTTTACGGTGATCAACCGATCCTTGAGACAGAGCAATTCCGCAGTGCGAGATGACTCATGACTCAATATCAACGAAGCTTGAAAACAATTATCGAGTTTGTATATAAACACAGGTCACCAAGGTGTCAATGAAATGGGAGGATCACCGGGGGGCTTGCAGTAGTACTTATGTCGAGAGAAGTACCAGGTGCGCGTTCAGGGAACAGCGATCCTGAGGCCTCTCAGAGATGATATCAATATCGTGTGCGTCAGTACTGCACGTACGTGAAAGGAAACATATGCAGTTGCGAATCTTGCGATCGCGAAATGAGATAATGAGCAGGGTCCGTACCTCCCTCCTCGTGCCTCTCCAATGTCCATGATCAGCTTCGACAGCCACTCCGTCAATCTCGCCTCGTCTGCCCTCATTTCATCGAACGCATCATCCAACTTGAATCTCTCGGCCGTGCAATACAAAACGTCTCGGATCTCGTCGTTATGGCGCAAGCCGGACTCAGAGGAACGCAGACACCCGGGCCAGCGCCCCCTTTGCCACTCCACTACAAGAGTTTGCATTCGACATCGCACCTGAGGAGCCGCGCGCAATGTGTATACCATCTAGTGGTCGCGGCCTCTCCCATCTGAGGCGTATGTGGTCATTGGGCGTGGTGAACCATATAATTGCCGATTGTCGAAGTCTTGGCTTCGCAACGCGTGCCTGGCAGGGCGAGCGTGAATGCATACACTGAAGGTGAGGATCAAGCCACGCGGTAATGTCACGGTGGACAGGATGTTTGAGTGTTAGGAAAGAACTCCGGTTGCTATTGCTGACGCGGGTTATGCCGTCGTATTGCTGACAGAAGTACTGAATGCACAGACACTCCAGGTTCCCTTCTGCAGAGGCGTCCATTGGCGAACTATGCCTACACCCATAAAAGGAGACACTAGTTGACGGTGGTGACGAAATTTGACAATGTGGTACCGACTGACCATGCCGAGATTAACGCTTCCCAGTACTAAAGTGCAAAGACGCGCGTCCTATATCTTGTGGCGCCGCGATCAGGTCCTATCAGGGCAACACTAGAGGTCAGTTCATGAACACCTCGATGCATACATCATGCAACGAACCACAGGCATAGTTTTAAATGAACAACAGTGTCCATGTCGTAATCTGATTGCGCAAATGAGATGCCTGAGAGGTCTTCTAGTCTCATCAAGGATGGCCATGAGTTGTGAAGTCCTGCATGTCTTGCAGGGGGGCCTGCTTCAGGACGCAAGACCCCGCGGGGAAGAGTACAAAGAGAAATATCGATAGGTTCTGCGACGCATACTTGATAGTACAAGCGCTGGCCTGCCGAATCAATTGTCGTCCTCAATCAATGCGGGAATCCCGAGCCTTCGAATCTTCAAGCCATTCGATGACGCGCCGCAATACAACAGAATTGTACCGCTGTGTGTCCGACATGCAGTCGACTATCGCACACGCAATCAGTGTCGGCCGCCGGAGTGACACGACGCAAGTCGAATGAGTAGAGATTCGCCGTCTCCGGGCACCAGTAGCTAACGGAGTCCGAGGAGAATGGAGTGAGAGGGGTACCCATTGCTGAGTATAAATGCCGGGTGCGCACCTGTCACTCGCCAGCAGCTACCAAGTGCACACGTCTCAGCATGTCTCAACTTCAGGATCTCACCCGATGCTTGCTCGCTGCCGGCTATGCTGCGCGTCCCGACCGACAATATCTGCTCTACACCCAGGACGGCGTCCTCATATCCAAGCTCTGGACAGGCGACTCCTTCGGAGAGGAGGAACTCGTCGCCACGTCCGTCCGTCCAGACTCGTCTGCCGCCATTCTCGCCGACGCCGACGACCGCGTCATCATCGGCATCACAGCCTCCTCCACCTTAGCAGCATTCCAGTACGACGAGGACGAGGAGGAGTGGATACAGGACGGCGCGCTTTCTGCGTACAACGTCCACGAGAAGGGTAGACTGTCCGCATGCTACACCGCCGACCATCGCATCTGCATCGTCTTCCAGAACGGAAGCGGCGCCCTCGTGCACATCGAGGAGACGGAGGTTGATTCGGAGGGAAGCCTGGACGAAGGTACAGGATGGACAGCTACGGTGCTGAAGAAGGCGTCCGATCCGCTTCCGGGAACGCCCATCTCGACCGTTCTCGACGATAACGGCCTACACGTCTTCTACGTTTCCGCAGCGGACCAGCGCGTCCATCACCTCCACGGAGGTGAAACCTGGGCCGACGAGGAGATGTTCGATCAGACCTTGGGCCCGCTGCAAGGGCTCGTTGTGTCAACGAACAGGGAGAAAGGAAGGTTCGAGGCTTACGTCGTAACTGCAGACAAGGCTGTTCTGCAGGTCGAGGACGGAGGGGACAAACGGGAGTTGGGTAAGGTTGACGACAATGGGAAGTTGGTGCCGAGTACCACAGCAGAGTGCTTCTTTTTCTTCTACTATTTCTTCTACGCGTTTTAGGTTAGCGTCAGCGTACGCAAGAGGTGAAGAGGATCTGCTGATACTGAGATACGAGCGTAGATGAACGTAACATAGTTAGGTCATTTGAATTGCTTCGCACTTCGCTTTCGTTTCCATGTAAATCCATATACGCCAGATATGTTGACGAAGAACCCGTTCCCAACAACCGTGTCTGTACCTCTCTTGAAAGCCATCTATACGACACATTCTGTGGGCAACGTGGCGAATGTGAGGCTACCGGGCTTCACTCTGTCTGGTTGTTCACCCGTCCAGGAAGGGTGTTGCAAGTCATCAGGGACGTAAAACTTCCTAACCATCGTCGCGGCTGGTGTGCGAGAGGAGCAGATACGTGGCGGTCGAAGAGGGGTCTCCGACGGCGGGTCCCACATCCGGCTTAGAAGAGCCTCTGAAGGCCCTGGATCAGACGCAGCGCAGCCAGCGGCACAAGACCGGATGGGCACAATTGGCGAACGACCATCTGAGTCTCCCGCCGTGGTTTTGACCGCCTCTTGAGTTGCTCTTGAGGATACCAATATCAGCAGTATGCCGCGGGTTCCCATGTCAAAATCGCATCAGTGGGCATCGAATTGAGCATGCTGTTGCGGCCGGGACCTCGTTCCTAGGTGTTCCATTCGCTTGAGGGCATGATATCAACATATCGTGCTACCTCACAATTGCTGAGGTTGTGTCCGGCCTACCGCTGCTGTGTGGACGATGTTGTGAGCGCGAGCATGCGCGTAGTGTCATTGTCAATGAATAGTTGCTTGAGTTGAAGACGCACTATTAATTAGAGTGCGGTGTCAGGTCAAGCTTGCCGGATGCTTCCGGAAGCGGATTGCCCGGGGATATCAGATCGTCATCTGAATCTAAATCTAAATCTTCCACGGCGATCTCCAGGAATTGCCCCGAGTAAGTTGCCCCACTCAAGCGCTCACTCAGAGGAGGAAGATCGCCAGCCTGTCATGTCGCGCCGACGACAGCGGCTCTGAGTCTATGGCCGCAGACAACCGTTACATCAAGCAACGCGACCTCGTCGACAAATTATCATGCAAAGCAAGTTTGATCAGACATGGCTACAGCATTAGCAAACAAGAAATACACGCGAAAGTATCAGTCTACATCGCCAGTGCGTTCAAGCCGTCTTGACGCCACCCCAGGCAACGTTCCGGCCACCTGTACGAGGCGCAGCTGCCGACGGCTCAGGCCCGCCCTTTGCAGCCTGCGCGTTGGCCTTTTTTGGTGGAATGGGCAGAGGGCTGTTCCGGAGACCGTCGAACACTCGCTGCGAGTGCTCCGTGTTCCGGATGAACCACCCTGCATATTTTCTACCAAGCGTTGACTCGGCGATGTGCACCATGTTCTGTGACAAAGAATCAGCGTGTTGACAAAACTCATGAATGGGGGAACCGACCTCGTCGATCACGAAGTCAAGATCACTCGTCGACGTTATCTGGCCATCCAACAAGCCCTTCTCGTTCTCTGTGTCAACCCTGCTCACGCTCCTGCTCGCCTGCTTCATGATCATCAGCTGCTGGACCATCTCCTCCTCGTCCGCATCAAGGAAGTTCGCGAGCTTCGCTGCGCCAAGCGACGTATACAGCTTCAGGAAGCTGCGCAGCGTCGGCACGGGCGCCTGGGCGCGAACCTCGGAGAGGAAGAGCGCAAGATGCCGCTGCGCGGGCTCTATGGGCGGGTCCTCCAAGTACATCGCAAGCTGGTCACCCTCTTCGTACGGCGGCGGGTTTGCCGCGATGAACTTCGGGCAGGCATAGAGGAAGAGCTCCTCGCATGCGGGGAGACCCTCCTCGCTAACGTAAACGTGAGTCTGCGGACGGAGACAAGATGTCAAGTGGGACTGACCCTCGAGACATCTTGGTGAACTGCTCTCCGTATCGTTCCTTGACGATGTTCGAGATGTTGTCGTCAACTCGCATCGGCGAGAGAGCGCTGCAGATCGCGAGGAGCGCGTACATTCGATCCGCGGTCTTGTTGATCTGCGGTAGACTGTGAGCGAGAGTTGAGAAGAGTCGGGCAGGCGGCTTACTTGGTCGTACTGGTAACTGCGCGTATGGTATTGACGCATTCGCATAATGAAGTTCAGAATGTTGACGAACGTCCGGATGGCGTCGGGATACCGCCGGAGCATGATGTAGCAGAAGCCGACGTAGTAGAAGGTCGTGACATGGCAAGCAGTGACACGCATGAACGGAGACTGCAGAACAATGAATATTATACCCGTGGAGGGACTGACTATATGCGCACCTTCTGGCTAAGCTCGACATTTTCCATGACCTTGAGGGCGAGGGTGAAGTCGCCAAGGAGTGTGTGCACGCGCAGAAGCCCGATAATGCTGAAGTAGCCTAGCATGCGGTACAACGGGCGTACGCCATACTCCCCAACGATCTCGCTGCATGGACATCAGCAAGTCTCTCCGAACCCAAGCCTGAACAACGTACTCAATCTCCTCGGCAGACTTGCCCTCTTGCAGCGCAATGATGTGTTCGTGGATTTTCGACTTTTGAATGAGCGAGTACAGCACGTTGAGAACGCTATACGAGCTCCACACCTGGCTCTCGTCCGAGAGCAGGACGATCTCCTCGTCTGTCTTTGACTTCACTTTTGAACGCCAAACGCAGAACGACTGGTACTGATAGATGAACTCGTCGATGATGTCCCAGAGCCACTGCTCAGGAAGCTCGAGAGCTACAGGGCCATCCGAGTCTAGAGTACGCATGGTGAGAAGGACGTGAGATAGCCAATAAGCGTTTGCCGCTCACTCAGCAGGTAGTTGAACAGCTCGCAGCTGTTCTCGTAAGAGTGGAAGCGGTCGTCGATGTCGGGCTGTAGCCGCGAGTATACATGGCGGTAGTAGAGCTCGCGGTACAAGATAAGGAAGATCTGGTCTGTACGAGCATTTTAGCGTCAGCTTTCGCGGGATGAGATGCTGCCTCACCATCGTTCACCAACGGTGCGATCACCTCCGCCTCCGGCCACTCCGTCTTCGCGTAGAACTTCTCCGTTAATCGGTTCCACCCACTCTCGTACGCGACAGTAATCTCCGCAAGGTTGTTGTCGAGGACAGCTTGGTGGAAATGTACGATGAACTGCGAAACATTGGTACTCAGATGCGGGGCGTTTGGTGCACACTCACTCGCTTGACCACATCTGGCACTTGAGAGAAGGCAGCTTGCTGTGCCATTTGCTGCTGAACGGCCAAGAGTGTAGCCTCGTCAATCCGAGACTGGGCTGCAATGGTTTCAGCGTGGTTCTGTGGATCGACAAATTCTCGCTTACCATCCTCGTACATGCCATTTTGACCGTAGTTTCCGATAGCAAGATTCACATCAACGTCCTGAAGGTCCTCCTCAAGCTCCGTTTCCCAGATCGTTGTGCGTTGTTGAGACATTGTCGCCGCGGTGGAATGCAAATGGGAGAGTAGAAGCGGAAGAGAGAGGCACGCAGCAAATTGTGATCTCGATAAAGCCTGAATAAAGCCGATCACAGCGCGCCATAGCAATTCAATACAAAACTCTGTATTAACTTCCTTATTCCCTCACTTATCGCAACAATACCCAGCTCTTGAATAGACTGCAAATCTGCAACCACCTGCTAGTACTACCTCTGCTTCGTCCCCACCATCCCTCCCGCCATCGCGGACCAGTACAAGGGCTTGTTGCATATTCCACACTGTTTCTACGCCATCCCGGCATACATGCAACATGTGCGCGGTCTTGCGAAGACGCATCCTCAGCAGCGAGTGTGCTTCCAGCCAGTTCTCACTGTCCGGTGGCATCCACAGAACATGAAGGTCCTCGTATCCAAAGGGAGACGCAGAGCGGTCGCTTCAACACTTACAGCGACTGTGGATGATGAGACGCAGGAAGGGAGGGTTCCACGGAAGGTATGTGGCCCCACTGTGTCGTCTCGGTGAGGTTGCCTGAATATGCACGCTTTGAACAGGAGTTCAGTGATTCCCTGCTGAGCTGGAGGTTAGCCGTCCTACGCAAGCACGAAACCGCCGTCTCAAACCATCTATCGCGGACGCGAAGACGGCCAACCGGTCATAACTCAAGCCTGTACGCGCCCGAGTCGTCCAGCAGTGTCTCCCGTCGCACTGGAAGCTGTTCATTAGTTGCACCTCGTAGCTGCTCTCGGCATACGTATGCAACCAAGAGTGGCCGACGCTCCTACTCTACATCTGGGGCAACCGATGTGACGTCTAGCGTACCCATTGATACGTCTGCAATACTCGACTTCTTCAAGGCGTCTGCAGCACCCGGCAGCCGCATACCCTCAGCACCCGACGGAAGTGACGACAACTTCACCGTCAGTGCACTTCTGTTGATCATATACCGCATTCTGACAAGCATGAAGATTCCCAGAGTATCTACGAGGGTTCGGAAGGCCCGTGCAGATGCCGTGCGAAGAGTGAATGCAGTCATGCAGAAGTCGTTCGGGACACGATTTGAGGTTACTGTGTTCGGAAGTACTCTGTACGGTACGGACACTGCCGACAGCGATCTCGACCTTGTCATACTGGTATGTGATATTCATTATATGTGAACACCCTGCTTCATCAAGCGCTAGGATCAAAAGAGACCCAAAATGCTGTCACCAACTGACGATGAAGAGCTGCGTGGTTCGTCGCGCCACCTTCTCTTGTGAATAGTAGCTATATAATGTACGTTACCCAGGACCGTACAATCTCCAGTGAGTCGCTCGCTCGGTGTTGGTCACGCATAGTTTACTCATTTCTTTCAGAGCCGTTGCAGCTACACTCAGGAGGGCAAAGCGGCGATCAGTCCCCATGTTCACCAACATTGAAACCGTTGGCAAGGCCGTCGTCCCTATTGGTCAGCTCTTGATACGTCTCATACAATGCTGTAGACAGCGATTAACTATGTGGCTGCACAGTGAAGTTCAAGGACACGGCAACGAGGATATATTGTGACATGAATGTCAACGATCAGCTGGGTGTCCTGAACACTTCGCTCATCATGCGATATTGCATTCTTTCCCCACTTGTCCGTCCGATGATGTTCGTCATCAAATACTGGGCGAGACATCGCGGGCTGAATGAGCCAACGGGCCCGCAGCCGGCATTCAACAGTTATACGCTTGCTTTGATGACTATCGCCTTTCTCCAGGTAAGTAGCACAATGCGTATGGCTCCGAGCAGTCCTTGATCATCCACATAGATGCGTGGTTTGCTCCCAAACATTCAGAGCGGCCACGACGGCGAGTACCCCGACGAGGATAACTACGTCTGGTTTCGGAAGGTCACTCGTCTGACAGGGGAGATAACACATATGAAGTGCGACACCTTCGTTCGGCCTATGCGCGAGTTTAAGCCTGCCCGCGATACACCTTCCCTGAGACAAGCACTTGTCGAATGGTTCGAGTAGGTATTCTCGTATGGTATCGACCTTATAGGCTTCATTGACACGCATCTACAGCTATTGGGCATCTGAGCATGATTACAGTAAGACCGCCGTCAGTGTGCGTGACGGCGGAATGATCGCAAGGATGCACATTGTCACCCGTCATTCAAGCTGCCCAGTAACTGGCGACCACTTGCGTCCTCAAGCCCTAGACGAGATCGCTTGGGACGACGGCGATGTGCAGATGACTCGGCACCGGGAGGTTGCTACATCAAACGAACGGATGGCTTTCCTGCGGCCGCCGATGTGTGTGCACGATCCTTTCATCCGTTTGAAAGTGGGTGCTTCTCTGCACTGGTAGCCGCAGTATTGACTTCGTGGCCGGGTGTAGAACTTGACGGTGGCCGTCTCAAAGCAGAATGTCAACCAGTTCAAGGAAGGGTGTGCACAGGCCAGCAAGCTTCTGCAGGAAGGGTTGCCCATTCAGCTCCTTATGTCCAAACGCCTCGCGAAGTGTCCAGTCAATATCCCGACGCTCGAGCCCTCCGGCGGCATGTCATTGTAGTCATACCATAGGTTATTCGGCTTTACTGTTTTGAATGCAGACGACGAGAGCCTCTCGAATGGTTCCATCTACGTGCTTGGTCGTCGGCATGAACTTGCCGTTGAATCTCGTATGGTGGTCTTTGCTTTGCGAGCCCGCGCTATATGCTTGTGATCTGCTTTCGGACATGGAGGTCGTCGCGCGATCGTTGGGGTGGTACATCGCCTTGTATCGTCGCGGTCGAGCTCCGGTTAATTTCCGGTACAAGTGAGTGCATTGCTTCTAGGACATGTACCCATAGAATACTTAATGGGGTGATCTGTTTTTATAACAATGGTGATCACAATCAGTAAGTGTCGTGTTTGTTAGTTTGTGATCGAGATAAGCATCATCAGTATCAAAGTTGGTTGGTGAGGCTTGCGTTTCGCTACTTGCCACCTTTCCACCACTATGTCCATTTTCTACGACTCACTTCAAGAGGATGAAGTAGAGGAAGCATACAATATCGAGGCGGCAGGTAGACCCGCGTTCCAACTACAGAGGTCGGCCTTGTATCCACATACTGCCCTCTTGTAGGTTACCCACCCGACGAAGCGGCGAGCCTGGACGCTCTCAAGTGAGTGGAACGACCATGAGCACATTGCGGATAACCTATTCATTGTCAGGTATCGCCAGACCCATGTACCCGACCTCTTCCTAGGTGCATACATCGCCGGGGTGGGGATCGGGCGGAAACTCATCGGCTACGTCTGCGCGACTCTCTCGCCTGCATCGACGCTCTCGCACGAGTCCATGTCCACGCACATCCCTGGCGCGCCCTCTGTGTGCATTCACTCCGTCTGCGTCGCGCCCACACACCGGAAGCAGGGCATCGCGCTCGGGCTCCTCCAGGAGTACCTCGCCCGCCTGGAGCGCACAGGCACGTACGAGCGCGTGCTGCTCATCACACACGAGGAGCTGCGAGGGTTGTACGAGCGGGCGGGCTTCGAGTGGATCGGCCCGAGTCCGGTGACACACGGATCGCAGCCGTGGTTCGAGATGCAGCGCGAGCTTCGAGCCGCACCAGAGCCCTCTGCAGCAGAGCCCATCGCGCCTCCAAGCGTGCCTGCGGGGCTCTGGGAGGCTCTGCAGCGCTCAGCGACCGCACGCAATCGTCCTACAGGCCGTGCACTCGCCGCATTCCCCAACGGTGCGCAGGACCTCGTTGTTGACGATGGCCAAGGCGCTTTGCGGAACAAGAACGACCTCCTGTGTCCGCGGGAAGGGTGCGGCAGTGTGATACTGAAGAACGGCGTGGCCGCGCTGGTCGAACGGGCGAGCGTGCTCATGGAACCTCCAGAGCATACGGCGGCGAGCCTGCTGCCGCCGCTTCCTACGCCGCCGGGGACGGCGAATTGGTGGCTGGTCACGCCGAACGCGATGACGTTTGAGAACATTGGGTTCTCGAAGGGAGTTGTATCAGAAGGTACGTTTGTGATACCTCCACATATCACCCAAGTACTCAGTCGCCATTTCCAACTTTCAGGGAAGAGGCTAAAGCTGCTGAGCTGCGCAGATTGTGACCTCGGTCCATTAGGCTGGTGCGAAGAGGGCGGCAGCGAGTTCTGGCTCGCTTGCAGCCGCGTTAGCTACCGGGACTGAGGATGTAGCACGTCTGTTGCGAAGAAACCAAAATATGTAACAATTCCATGTGTTCCAGAGATATTACGCTAGCGTACAATACATAGGATAAGTGAGGTATGCACAGTTGAATGTCCTCGTATATGAAGCGGCGGGATATGCAAGCCGGAAGACGCGAGAAGCGTTCAGATGAGTGTTATGTCTTGAAGATGATGATGAGGATGAGTAGGATCAGGATCAGGAGCGCAATCATGACCGTTGAGCCTGACGGCCCGAATACTCAGTTCGTGCGGACTCGAATCACAACGTAAACACGCACTGTTATCCCTTGCACCCTTCGCCACCCTCTCGAGATTCCTCCTCGCGCCACTGAGCCTGCTTCCGGTATGGTCGAGCTCGTGGTCGAGCTCCTCTAGCAACCCCGTGTGCACGTCCAGCTCATCGTTGATCTGAAGTGAGAGGTCGCGCTGGCGGTTTATAGAGTGCGAGAGCCGGTCGAGATGCACGTCCTGGTCGCTCATCATTTGGTGCTGCATCTGTAGCATCTCCTCATTCGAGTAGGCCGCCTCGGGGTCGTCCGTGTACGGTGTGAACGGTTCGGTTTCGACGTCCGCATGGTCTTTCGTAGCACCACGCTGTGGTGACGGCGAGGGCGAAGAGGGTTTGGAATCGAGTGAAGACGTCGATGCCGATGTGCTAGCACTGCTCGCAGGCTCTTCCAGTCTGCCACAAACGTCAGTACACGGTTCGAGACACGGCTAAGGACACGAGCACGCACATCTCCACGCCAGCCGCTCCCCCCTCCGGCCCCAGCATACTCCGCATTCGTTCATACTGACTTCTCAGTAAACTCACTGCCTCCGACCGCCCCTCCTTCTCCTCCAGCGCGAGCACGCCCGCGCGCAGCTGCTGCATGTTCCGCGCAATCTGCGGTATGTGGAGCGCATTCGCGCTCGGGTTCGCCAGCGACTGTAACCGCTGCCGCTCGAGGAGCAGCGACAGAGTCTGCGTCGAGAGCGAAGTCAGTCGCGCTAGGGTCGCCATGGAGAGAGGGCGTCGAGAGAATGGGTGGGATGGGATGGCGAGCGGTGTGAGTTGGGATACAGTGACCCCCGGGCGCAGGCCGTGAAGTACGGACTTCCGAAAGAGGTAGGTCTTGCAGAACCTCGAAGAGAACTCTTGCGGAACTCAATTATATCAATGCGGTGCAAGGAACCATGGTCTCTGTCCTGCGCTCATCCTTCAAAACATGCGCATGAATGGTACAAGAATCAGCTACAGGAAAGGAGAACTCAAGGCTACACTGTGTAAGTCCATGCAGACATGCCAAGATCCGATACACAGGTGGACGGTCAAGCTAGAGGAGCAATTCAGAAACAAAATATGCAAAACGAAGCCCCTACAACACACAGCGCAAACTGTACTGACAACCTCGTCACATGAGTATGGCAACAAACAACGAAACGTCGGGATCACGGACACCAATCTATCGTACTATCGGACAGGAGGCTGACGAGGCCTCGGGAGCTTCCCTCATCTCATCTGCAGGCGAGGAGACACGCTCAACCAATCACGCTCGGATAGCTGACGCTCTCGCTGAGGTAGTCATTGCCCGGGTTGTACGTGAAGCCACGGAACTGGTCTTGCACGGTCTCGGACAGCGGCGTGTCATCGACGTGTGAGTCCTGCGCCTGCTCGCCGGTGAACTCAGAGTCGAAGTTCGCTGTGTCCAAGACGGACTCCTGCGCATCGACAATTTCGTCAGGGATGTGTATGATCCCAAGGCAACAGAAAACATACCACGCTTGGCTTGAACGGCGGCGTGATCTTCTTCGCCATAAGCCTTACAGACACGAGTCAGAACGCACAGAGTCATGAAGAGTAGCCAGGGCACCCACCTATTCCAGTCAATATGCTTCGAGAAGAACGGATGACGCTTAATGTCCTCCGCACCGTTCGCGCCAAGGCGTTTGTCGGGATTCCGCTGCAGCAGCGCGGTCATGATGCTCTTCGCGTCGTGGGGCATATCCGGCGGGAAAAGCAGCGGGTCTGAGAGAATGCGCTGGTACATCACGTTCACATTCTCGTCGTAGAAGGGCGGTAGACCAGTCTGTCAACAATCAGCACGCACACAAAGCAGTGCCTAGCGGAACAAAACCAACCATCATCTCGTAGAGGAGCACGCCAAGCGTCCACCAGTCCACGGTCTTGGTATATCCTTGGCTCTCGAGGAGCTCGGGCGCGATGTATTCGGGCGTACCGCAAAAGGCTAAGCTGAGCGCGTCAGGGGTAGGACACGGTTTTCCGTGCTAGACTCACTGTTCGTCTTCTCCGACTCGGACATATTGAGCTTGCAGAGACCGAAATCACATAGGGCGATGTGGCCTGTGTAGTCAAGCAAGATATTTTCGGGCTTCAAATCGCTATCCATGGTTTAGACGTTGGGATACTCTGGCAAACGAGACAGCCATACCGATAGACGACGTTGAAGCCGTGCAAGTGCTCAAGCGCGCAGAGCAGCTCGGCCGCGTAGAAGCGACTCCGACTCTCGTCGAATTTGCCCTCTCGCTGCAGATGGTAGAACAGCTCCCCACCATTCACTTCATCTCCGTCAGCACCTGCGCAGAACGTGAGGGGATGCACGACCCACCGAATGACATCACCAAATATAGCTTGTCCGGCGACTGGAACGAGAACTTGAGCGGGACGATGAATGGATTGTTCACAAGCGCCAAGACGGTGCGCTCTGCGAGAATGTGCGTGATCTCGCCTGGCCGCTGCGCGATATTAGCCTTACGGATGGTCTTGAGTGCGTATATACGTTGCGTGTCCTTCTTCCGGACCTGCATGACCTTCCCGAAGCTGCCCTTCCCAATGACCTTGAGCAGGTCAAACTGCTCAATCGTGAGCGACTCGTGCCGCGCAGGCTTGAAGTCGATTTTGAGGTGGAACGAGCCGTTTCCGGCCGTAGCACTGTACCACTGGTCTGCCGATCGCTGCAAGCAGTTGAGGTTACTGCTACGGGGGCAAGTCTTATGGCGCCTACCTGTCCGTCCAAAGAAGGCGAGAGGTCCACCCTCGCCATCAGCAGGTCGTTGCCCATGTCACCCTGGCCAGGCACGCACTGGGCGGTGCGCAGGTACGCAGACACAGCGATGTTGGACGTCCGTGACACGTCGCTGACAGAGATCATCTCCATCACGGAGGGCGCGCACAGCAGGCACGACGGCACTTACAAATCAGCCTTGTAATTCCACTGCGGGTTCGCGAGGTCTCCGCCGAGCGCGTCGATGAGCACCTCGTTCTTGTCGAACTCGAGCACGACGTAGGGCAGCCACCAGTACCGTCTCCGCTGCATGCTCTCCCGGTTGCTGCTCCGCGTCGGCGGCTGGGACGCGAGGGCCTTCTGGATGATGTCCGGCACTGGGACGTTGGACGGGAGGCTCAGTCCGCGGCCTGTACATTCGTCTGAGTAAGCCGAGGGAATTGTGAAGACTTTTCGTGGAGCGCACCTGAGAATATACGGATAGTGAGCAGTCCCTGCCGCAAGTTCGACTCTGACGCATCCGGCGGTTTGGGTGTGACCGTGCGCGAGGGTATGGGTGTAGCAGATCGGGAGATTACCCCGTTCTCCTTCATATCCTTGGGCTCTGCAGCACCTCGTTTAGCTGCAGGAGAAACAGCCAAGCACACAAACACGTACTCTTCGAGCTCAGTTTTGGCCAGGACATGGTCGCGACCGTCGATATCAGAGATGAGCGCTGCCGGCGACGATGCGGTAACGCTCTAAATAGCAGGCGCTCGCGGAGACCGCTGGTTGACTGTGAGAGCCGACCGTGATCTTATCGGTCTCGTCGATATCGCGACGGTGGAATGGTCTTTGAGAGACAAAAGACGGAAAGCAAGGGGCCGAGACGCACTACGTTCAGCGTGCAGGACATAGGGGTGGACCCGCGCACTCACCGGATGCCCGTCACGCGGTAAACCCTACTCGTTCCGACGCCGGAGTTGTGATTTCTAAGGTGAGGAGAAACAGCGATTTCTTACAAAACGGCAACGACGCGTCGCACTTGTCCGAGAGGATCTGGAGGAGGAGGAGGTACGTTTTCACGACGAGCCTTCCGTAGACACGGTGACGCAGTCACGTGTCAGCACCTACTAACTCAAGTATCATACAATGGCGCAGGCGGCGGGCGTGTTGTGGGGACGAACTCTCTGCATGCCACTTGATTCATAGACATAAATCACGGTCAGATTCTAGCGACATCCATTCTAACAGCGGACCCACTACAAATCCTCTACGAACGGAAGCCATACCCAAGTCCTGTCAACGAAGACAATAAACGGCTACATACGAAACGAAACTTGCAGACCAATAAGAATCAGTATGAAGGTACGCCTACCCTGGGTAACTTATGAGTCCTAGGCCCAGGCTCATTTCCAACAGCATTCGCCGTGTCGACGTCAGCGGACAAGGCATACACCCAGTTTACCAAGCATACGTCCACACCGGACGGAATACTGTAGATACAATGTCCCTAGGGGCAGTTTCCTTACCGTGTATGATCGCACTGTCTCGAACATTGACGATATATGTAAGCTACAATGTAAGTACAACATTCCGACTGTTTAACGCGGTGTCACCACGGCCCCGGAGTTAGCGCCGCGCCACAGTCACGGCCCTCTTACTCTCCTCGCCATGGAAGCATCGCTTGCCAACACTGTTGTTACATATGGCTATCACCTACTTTCATACAGCCAGAAGAATATACTTACCTCGTTTCAACTCACCAACACGTATCCGCGCTCACTTCTGCCATACCTTGGCAACAAAGTCCTCCATATCACCCAGTATAGCATCCGGCCTCTCCAACGCCGCGAAGTGCCCGCCATGCGTATGCTGCTTGTACCAGACAAGATCGCCTGTCGAGGTAATCCAGGCCTTCGGGACCGGCTCCAGCTCCTGAGGGAACCACGAGAAGCCAAAGGGCTTGTTGATGTGGTTCCCGGGCTGCGCGTGGAAGGTGATCTTGTCCGCGCGCGGGCCGAGGCCGCGGCGATAGGGATAGATAGACGTCGGGAAAGTGTCTGTCAGCCAGTAGAGGGAGACGGACTCGAGGATGGTTGTCGTGCTGGGGGGCTCGTCGGTCCAGGTGAGGAACTTCTCGCCGATCCTGTTGGGCGCTAGGGTAAGGATTTGAGCGGAACGCTATGAAGCACGAGACGTACCAGGCCAAGAGCGCGAGTGGGCTGGCTGAAAGAACGAGCCCGATCGTGGAGGGACGCGTCGCGTGCTCCAGGGAGTAGGCACTGCCGGCGGTGCGGAACGCATCACCGCGCTGCAGGGCCTTCAGCTCTAGTTCATCGATGTCCGAATCGGAGACGCCGTCGACCTTGGGTACGGGGCAGAAGTTGACTAGCAGGAAACCTCATAAGCGCATGTCTGTCGTAAGGGCCGGAGACACGTACGGTGCACCGCCTTGCAGGCATCGTACCTCGACGCCAGACTCCTGCAGATGTAGCTTCCTATGTCTCCGCCCTGCACTACGTATCCCGTCTCGCCGAACCCGAGCCCTTCCAGCAACCTGTGCATGAGGCGTGCCGAGTCGTGGGTCGTCCAGTCCTTGTCCTTGGGCGGACGGTCGGAGAACGCGAAGCCCGGGAGCGACGGCACTATGAAATGGTACGGGAGTTGGTCGGGAGTTTGGTACTTCTTCTTGAGTAGCTCAAACATGGGAAGGAACTCGAGGAAACTGCCCGGCCATCCGTGGAAGAAGGCAATGGGAACAGCGGAGGGGTTCGTGGAGAAAAGGGCGACGAAATGGATGTTGTATACACGGCCATCATCGTCACATACAGGAACAGTGAAGTTTGGGAAGGAGTTGATGTGCTGTTCGGTCGTGCGCCTGTGCATGGATTGTTCATTCAGGACGATTTCTTCGCCATGCACACAACATTCATGGGTTGGCGAAATCAACCTGCTAGACTCACCAGTCATACTTCTCCCACTCTGCCTTCGCGCTAACAAGCCACTTCCGCGAGATGCCAAAGTCATTCATGTCGCGGCTTTCCTGCAAGTTCTCCCATGTCTCAGGCCCGATGGGCGAGAGTGTGATGAGCTGCTTCATCTGTTGGAGCTTCTCCTCTGAAATCGACACCGTGTAATTGGACGGCCGAGTCTTTGCGCCCGCCGGGATGATACCGTATGAAGCCATGATCTCTGGGATCGAGAATGGCACGAAACGGTGAACGAAGGTAGTGGGTTCAATGAGACGATTGGACTGGAGATGATCGATCTAACTTACGGATGATGATGCCTCTGGGCGGAGGTACCCATGTGCGTCTTGTGTGCATCTGCGGTCATCCGATCCCCTTCGTCATATATGAGTCACGGCTACTAATAAGTAGACGACTAAGTTACATACGAAACGGAACTTCAGCCGGTTGAGTATGCAGACCAATAGGAATCAGTATAAAGGTGTACCTACCCTGTGTATGAGTCCTAGACCCAGGCTCATTTCCGGCATTCGTCGTGTCAGCGGACAAAGCCTACCTATACCCAATCTACCAAGCATACGTCTAAGTACACCAAACTGAGTATGTGAATCAGTTCAGCGAGCTGTGGAACCGACTCCTATCACCCGCCAGATGGCGTTGCCCACTACATCCACGCCGTCATTTCTGAGCGCGGCCCGCCTCTTCCCGTCCTCCGCGATGTCCGCGCCGATCACGCCCGTGCTCTGCCGTGCGTCCAGTATCTTCGTCACGATGCGGTCGGTGAACTCGGGGTGCCCCTGTACCGTGAATATCTGCACGTCCTCTGGCTTGGGGTCCGCCGGGTCCGCGGAGTCGCGCAGACGGACCATGCCTTGGTTCGGCGTGATGCTGGTCGAGCCGAGGAGATGGAAGGAGGGCGGGACGGAGGGGACGTGATCACGGTGCATTTGGTGAATGTTCTGCACGGCGCGACGTATAAGTCAGGGGCTCGGGCGGGTAGAGACAGCGCGTAGAACGTACCACACTGTCCGCACCAAAAAGCTTCTTGCCGATGTCGGTCAGCTGGAGCTCTGTGATGCTGATCTCCCAGTTGCTGTTGGGTACGCATTCACCGCCCAGTGCGCGAGCTATAATTTGGTGACCGAAGCAAATCCCTGAGGAAGCGGTGAACGTGAGTTCAGATCAACCGGGCGAAGTCACGAAATTATCGCAACGTCAATGCGGGTATACTTACCGATGAGCTTAATGTGCGGCTTGCTCGCCGCCACATCGCGAACGTAATCAACGAGCTTGTTGATCCACTCAAGGTTCTCGTACGCTGAGTGTTTTGATCCCGTCAGTATGATGGCTTGATAGTCGTCGATATTCTCGGGGTACTGAAGGGCTTCGCGAACGTCATACGGGTCGAGCGTGTACTCCCCCGCGTCTGCGGGAAGCGACTTGCGCAGAAGTGCGTTGAAGATCGAAGTGTAATCTCCGTCGGTGATCTGGACGGTGGCGATGGGTTCATCGCAGAGGAACAGCGCTATACGGACAGGCGATGAGGATGCCATAGTACGGTATCTGTCTGGCTTCCACCAGTGTGTGTCGCGGTAAGAGATCCTCTGTTACATTGATCTTCAGTTGAAAGCAGAAATGAGTAGGAGTCGGTATTACCTCCCTCGTAGTAGTGGTAGAGGTTGAGTGAGTCAGTGTCCGATAATATTCGATCTTCGCTCTGACGCGATATCACGTTCGCAAACATGCCGAACCATGACTGTCGGATTCATCTGAGCCCACAGCCATTGTGAATCGTTCGGAGTGTGATCTATGGGTTTTTGTTACTGCAAGGATTTGTTACGACTTGAGAGCTGCACAGTACTTACTCGAGGTCCGAGTCGTTATGCGATTTGGAAGTGGGTACTGGCGTGACGTGACGGACGCGGTGTTACAGTCTATACTGTTGTGACTGTACTTAAGTATCTGAAGCGAATGGTCACGCGTCTTACTACAGTTTCATAAGTATCATATGGATCATACAGTAATAAGCGCTCGTAGTCTGCCGAATACACTGTGACTTCGTTGATTCAGTTCAACTCGCTCGCAACTATTCTTCTGTCATTTTCACCATCACCGTTGTCAGGTCCATAAACATATCGGGAAGAGCACTGACATTTGCCTTCGAGTTCATCATGTCGAGGTGTTTCAAGTAAACGTCGACGTCAATGGCGAGGAAGCGACCTCAGAACCAAGACGATCCAGTGGACTGGTAAATCAGGTGCACTCCGGGCCAATTGAATATTGAGTGGTCACTGGTGATGGCTATCTCCCATTCGATTACTGAAGCTACTGAAGCGTCGCCTGCAGAATAAGCATCTCATTGAAACCACCACCTTCATCGAGTTTCTCGCGGTAGTCTCACCCCCGGATAGTCAGAAGCATGGCTCTGTTCGATACGGTCCCGACGGGCGCAAAGATTCAGCCATACAATTACACGGTATCGATTCCAGAGGAGAAGCTCCAGCAGATGAAGCAGCTCGTCACCCTGTCGCCCATCGGGCCTGCGACATGGGAGAACCTACAGGAGAGCCGCGACCTGAATGACTTTGGCATCTCGCGGAAGTGGCTTGATAACGCGAAGGCAGAGTGGGAGAAGTACGACTGGTGAGTCTTGAACTTATGAAGATGCGACTATGTATCTCCTTCGTGGCCATGCTATCGTCTTGACTGCGCATCCCATGTACAGGCGCGCCACCGAACAGCACATCAACTCCTTCCCGAACTTCACTCTCCCCGTGAAGGACGATGACGGCCGCGTTTACAGCATCCATTTTGTCGCCCTGTTCTCCACCAACCCTGCCGCTGTTCCTATCGCCTTCTTCCACGGCTGGCCCGGAAGCTTCCTCGAGTTCCTTCCCATGCTCGAGCTCCTCAAAAGGAAGTACCAAACTCCCGAGCAACTCCCATATCACTTCATAGTGCCGTCGCTCCCGGGCTTCGCGTTCTCCGACCGCCCGCCCAAGGACAAGGACTGGACGACCCACGACTCGGCACGCCTGATGCACAGGCTGCTGGAGGGGCTCGGGTTCGGCGAGACGGGATATGTAGTGCAGGGCGGAGACATAGGAAGCCTTATTTGCAGGAGTCTGGCGTCGAGGTATGAGGCCTGCAAAGCGGTGCACCGTATGTGTGTTTGGTTCTCACGACAGACCTGCGCTCACGAGGTGTCCTGCTAGTCAACTTTTGCCCCGCCCCCAAGCCCGACGGCGTCTCCAATTCGGACATCGATGAACTAGAGCTGAAGGCCCTGCAGCGCGGTGATGCGTTCCGCACCGCCGGCATTGCCTACGCCCTGGAGCACGCTACGCGCCCCTCCACGATCGGGCTCGTTCTTTCAGCCAGTCCAATCGCGCTTCTGGCCTGGTACGTCTCCTGCTTCATGGTATTCCGCTCAACTCCTTACCAGGGTGCCCAACAGGATCGGCGAGAAGTTCCTCACCTGGACCGACGAGCCCCCCAGCACGACAACCATTCTCGAATCCGTCTCCCTCTACTGGCTGACAGACACTTTCCCGACCTCCATCTACACGTATCGCCACGGACTCGGCCCGCGCGCGGACAAGATTTCCTTCCACGCCCAGCCGGAGAACCACATCAACAAGCCGTTTGGCTTCTCGTGGTTCCCGCAAGAGCTGATGCCGGTCCCGAAGGCCTGGATCGCCGTGACTGGTGATCTGGTCTGGTACAAGCAGCATACGCGCGGCGGCCACTTCGCAGCGTTGGAGAGGCCGGATGCTATATTGGGTGATATGGAAGACTTCGTGGCTAAGGTATGGCAGAATTGAGCGCGGCTACGTGTTGGTGAATTGAGGTAACTATGCTTCTGGCTGTATGAAAGTAGGTGATAGCTAATAAAACAGTGTTGGCAAACGATGCTGCCATGGCGAGGAGAGTAAGAAGGTGACTGTGTGGTGCGCCATCGCGCAAGTGCTCGCTCCGGGGTATCGTACTACTCGTCACTGCTACCGTCATATACCACCGCCCTCCTCCCCTCACGAAGGTCGTGTTTAGATTTTGCCTAGGGGAGACCAACTGTCTTATTCTCCTCCTGGTGAAACTGTGGTTTATCCTCACTGCTACAACTTCGGGGACACCGGTTCCTCGAAGTGTGTAGTGCGGAGCGGTGAGTTCTCTGGCAGTTTTGCGACTTCGCACGGTTCAACTAACGCGTGCAGTTGCCAGGGGAAATGCTCAAGCTGTCGAGACTCGAGCTACGCAGTGACTCGCAGATTGTGCATGTTCAATTACGCCGGTACAACTAGGACTGCAATGAGTTCTGGCTCTCTTTCTGCCGTGGAGTCAGCTCCCCGAATGAGGAGAATAAGGAACCATCGTATGTCCAATGGACTCCTGAGGGTGCAGAGGTAACCTTCATGTCGAAGAATACATCACGTCTGGTGCTGAACTGATGTAGGATCAGTCGGAAGACGTCCACCACCCGCGACTGATGCGTTTGTTGACACTCGTCTGCCAGCAGCGACGAAGAACTGGTGGATTTGTCCCAAGTCAATAATCGACTGACTTCCGGACAAGCGCAGTCCAGACATTCACATTTGTGACAAACCACCTGCACAAATCTGGCTTGATAGGAACCTCAAGGGGCCGTCAAGGTCGCGATGTTCACATATGGTTCGTGCCTTCCCGGCCTCACCCTACTCCTATTGCTGATGATTTTCCACTGCACAGTGCACTGTTGGTAGGTCTAGAACGCCACAGCACTCAGAGGGATGCTCGATATGCAGACCGGTTACTACTGTTATCTGTACCGGTGGCCACTTCGACGCGTCTGGACTGCCAAGTTCCAAGTGCCTGTCCCTACAATCCCTTAGACTCGATAGGGCAGCGTTCTACCTGCGGAACGACGGAGGGCAAATCTCGATGCCGGTGGGCGGGAGAACGGATGGGAGATTCGAAGTTCGATTGCACGGATCGCGCCCCGCTTACCCCTGATCACTGGAAGCGCCTGCCCCGCACTGACTGCTAGCGCCAGCCACCGCCACCTGCCAGTGTGCGCGCTTTATGGCCGCCAACATTGTTGCGATGTACGACATGTATTGACTGGCAACGGAATCCCTGGTCCAAACCGTCCGCAACTCTGCCCCATTTGTGACACTGCTTTTCTTCTCGAAGATGTCCCGGCCAGCCACTCATCATTGCAGCCGCTACGCGGATGGGTGAACCATGACCTTATCAACGACGTCTGTGTCCTCGAGATAAGTCAGCGCCATAGCCAACGGAGGTGGACACACGGGCTTCCGATAGGGCGAAGAAGGCCCTGAAGACCGGAAGGCGCTGGGGTGTTGATGGATCGGAAGCTCTGGTATAAAATCTCGAAGTTCTGAGTTCATGGCTTTTCGCCAGCCCCGCTTCGACTTCTTCGCTGGAGTCGCGAGTCCACCTAGCATTTGAGCTGCCTGATACGACCTAAAGACGCGCTAGCTTCTTCTCAACTGACGCAGTCATGTCGAGCAGTCCAGTGCTTCCTCAAGGCGCGGGCTACGGTGTCGGTGAGTGGTCATCTTCGTGTTGTTGATGAACGCCGTGTGCTGATGCGACGACTTGAAGTGGTCGGAATCGGCCTGTTTTTCAGCGTCTTCATGGTTGGATTGACGGCTATCCAAACTCGATACACCGGGTTCTCCCCAAAGAACTCAGAAGAGTTCAACAGCGCTTCCAGGAGCGTTAAGCCTGGCTTGATCGCCTCGGGTATCGTATCTGCATGGACATGGGCCGCGACGTTGGTAAGGCAGCAATAGCCCACTGCTCGGTCAATAAACTGACATATGATTGACTTCTAGCTGCAATCGAGTGCTGTTGCCTACCAGTACGGTATCTCCGGCCCATGGTGGTATGGCGCAGGTGCCACGGTCCAGATCCTGCTCTTTGCACAGGTGGGTCGTGTGACGAGTCTCTGAGTTGGTTGGCGAGTCGGGAACTGACGACTGCGTCTAGCTTGCGGCGAAGCTGAAATTGAACGCCCCTCACGCACACACATGGCTCGAGATCGTTTACGCTCGTTGGGGCAGGACCGCCCACCTTGTCTTCATGTTCTTCGGTCTGGCGACGAACATAATCGTCTCGTCCATGCTTATCCTCGGTGGCTCTGCTACTGTGACCTCGCTCACGGGCATGAACACACTTGCGGTACGTTCATCGACTTGAGGTTGTTACCCAATACTGACCAGACAACCTCCAGGCCTGTTTCCTGATCCCCATTGGTGTTGCTATCTACGTGGTGGTCGGCGGTATGCGCGCGACGCTCCTCTGCGACTACACGCACACCACCGTGCTCTTCGCCATCATCTTCGTCTTCGTGTTCACAGTTTACACGACCTCGGACAAAATCGGCTCCTTCTCGGCCATGCACTCTCTGCTCGCAAAGGCCGCCGAAGAGGCACCCGTTGCGGGCAACGCACACGGGTCTTACCTGACCATGCGCAGCAAGAACGGCCTGATCTTCGGCGTGATCAACGTCATTGGTAACTTCGCGACCGTCTTCCAGGACCAGGCGTACTGGCAGCGCGCGATCGCGAGCCGACCTGCGACTTGCGTGAAGGCGTACCTGCTTGGTGGTCTTGCCTGGTCAGTCTCTGCCCACATCGCATGCTTCTAGTGGCTAACACATAGACCCCATAGGTTTGCGATTCCGTTTATGTTCGCGACGACTCTCGGTCTCTCCGCGGTCGCGCTCAAGGGCGACCCGGACATGATAAACCTGACCGCGGCAGACATCGGCGCAGGTCTTCCTGCATCTGCGGCGGCGTCTGCGCTCCTGGGCAAGTCTGGTGCCGCGGCGCTGCTCATCGTTCTCTTCTTGGCCGTCACGTCTGCGACCTCTGCGGAGCTCATTGCTGTCTCTGCCGTCTTGACGTACGATGTCTACAAGAGATACATCAACCCACAGGCGACGGAGACTCAGATTCTGCGTGTCTCGCATGCGATGGTTCGTCGCAGTTTTGGATTGCTTTGTCATTGGTTATTGATCTGGAAAATAGGTTGTGTTCTTCGCCATTGTCATGGGCGTCCTTGGCTTGATCTTCTACTACATCGGGATCTCCATGGGCTGGCTGTACGACTTCATGGGCGTCGTCTTGGGCTCTGCCGTCGTCCCCATCGCGTGCTGCATCACCTGGCGCAAGGCGAACAAGTGGGGCTGTATCGCAGGTGCTGTCATCGGCTTCTGCTGCGGTGTCATCGCGTGGCTCGTCTCGACCGCGACGCTCAACGACGGAGTCATTAACGTCACGGTGAGTTACACCCCTTCACCATTCCAGGGACGATCATGTTCTGACGCTATACCACAGACGACCTTTGGTAACTACGAGATGTTGTCGGGCAACCTCGCCTCGATCGGAATGGGCGGCATCATTGCGGTGTCGACGTCGCTCATCTGGCCCGATGACTTCAATTTCGAGGCCACCCGCGCGATCAACACGCCCTCACATGTTCCGTCGGAGAAGGATGGTGTCGGGCGCGAGTCGGAGGAATACGTGGACGAGAAGAAGCGCGTCGCCAGCGAGGTGTCGACCGAGCCTGTCGTGAACTCGACGGAGGCAGCGATGGTGGAGGAGGAGAAAGAGCTTGACCCTAACGCGCTCAAAAAGGCGTTTAGGCTTGCGGCGTGGTCGTCTGTTGCCCTCGTCAGTAGCTCTTCTTCTCTGTTTCATGTTACCGATGCTGACTATTTGACGCCTGCAGACGCTGATCATGTTGATCATTATACCCCTCCCACTCTTCTTCGCTCAGACCGTATACGGCGTAAGGGGTCTCACAGCGTGGGTCGTCATCGGGATGATATGGGCTTTCTGCTCTGCCATCTCCGTCGTGGTGTACCCGCTCTATGAGTCGCGTGCAGCTCTGGGCCTGATCATTAGAGGAATGACAAAGGTTAGTGATAACACACTTCCTTGATTTTATGAGCTCACCATGCGTGCAGGATACGTTCATGAGAGGAAGCGGGAAGTTCGTGCACCCAACAACGACGACTCCCGATGCATGAACTGACACGGATGTTGATGCGAGATGTATTACCTTATTATGTCACTTACGTTCGTACTGTATAGACTTATAGAGAGGCTTTCAATGTAGAGGAGCTGAGGTATAAACATCAAACACGAGCGACGTGTGCAGTGAGGAGACTCAAGATCAGAGCGTCCAATGAACCAGAGTTGGAAGATCGCATCACGTGGTCGCGTTTCGGCGGCAATGCCCGAGACATGGAAACCGTAGGAAACGAGCGTCGAGGACTCGTCCTGGATTCGGCGTCGTCGTCCAGCGTCGTCCTTTGACTTCTCCGTTCACTCACCAATGACTTGCTGACGAAAACCAGACTACAAGCAAGCCCAGGATTGCCAACCAGTCGACGACAGAGCATTGAAACTGGGCACGGCGGTACGTATCTTCTTGCAACTGTAGAAAAGACGGCACAGTACTGGTCGAGTTAGAACTGCCAAGTCATGCGACCGTTCTTACAAATTGCAGATTCTCTGGGAGGCCAAAATCACTCCCGGTTTGCATTTAGACCTGTAATTTGTCGCCTTTTCAAGCGCATGTAAGGCGCATATCGTCACTCTAAACGGCGCTCCAGTCCAGAGCAGTATTGTTTGGACTCTACGGCGACTCGACCCAGACATGTCGTGCTCCCATCACATTCTCTTCTATTGAACGCTGCCTCCGCAGGCCTTAGCCTTTGCTCCAGACTCCTGCCTCAACCCTACAGGCCTCACCGCTCGTCGCTCCATGATGCCGCGATGCACACCGTTACACCCCCGGCGCCTGAAATCTATGCGGTACTCGACGCCGGACCTGTGTACTTACCAAGCCCCTCTCACACCGTACCCGCCGTTCGCCAGGAACTCACAAATCCAATGACTCAGCTCCCTCGCTTCAGCGGCCACAGCGGGAAATGATACGCTCGTTCATGCTAGACATCCTCAGGATACCCGGTTTCGAGCTGCCGCCATGATCGCCTAACCCGATATATTCACCATTCGATGGCGGAAACCGCGCTCGTTACTCCAAACGCTATTCTTGCAGCAGCTGCTCACTGATGCGAACCACCTTGGTCCACGCAGTCGAAGCGCCATTGGGAGGCTGACCACCCAGTTATATCGCAACATCTACAACGCATGACTCACCGAAGGCCTATAAATGAAGAGCATCAGGTTCAGCGAAAACCCAAGTTGTGCATTGACGATCATGTCCGCCATCAAGCCACCTTTCACCGCGGAGACAGCCCTTCAGAAGGTCAAGGTTGCGCAACGCCTCTGGAACACGCGTGACCCTCAGCGCGTCTCGCAGGCGTACACGGTCAGTAGATTCCTGAGTGCAGTCGTTCATGGCTGATCTTTTCATCGATGAAGCCGGACACCATCTGGAGGAACCGCGACCAATTCATGAGGGGCAGGGAAGAGGTGATCCAATTCCTGGCCAAAAAGTGGGAGAAGGAGAATGGCTACCGACTCAGGAAGGAGCTATTCGCCTTTACCGATAATAAGATCGCGGTGCAGGTAAGTGCATAGCCAGATCGAGGTACAAGGCGACGTAAAGTGACATCACTTTGGCAGTTCTTCTACGAGTGGTTTGAGCTCAAGGCCGACGGCTCTAAACAGTGGTATAGATGCTACGGTCTCGAGGTATGAATCGGCGACACGGTTCTGTCAAATTGCGAGCTAACTCGATATTGCCCCTTCAATAATAGGATTGGACGTTTAACGATGACGGGCTCATGCGCAAACGTCAGATGAGCGGGAACGACGTGCCGATTACTGAAGAAGAGCGCTGGTTCAAGGAGGACGTTGCTGATGAGGACTCTGTCGAGATCTATGAGAAGCATTTGTAACTTGTTGTATCCGAGCTGAATGCAACACTAACACGATCCCAGACAGCTATCCCGGCAGGTCAGCGTTCCTTCTTGGCTCGAGACGGAGAAGATTGCAGTTAGGCTTCAACGCGCCCCAACAGCCGACGTCGGCCCTCCGCGTAAGAAGCATCAGCCCAGGGTCAAGATCACTCTCATGTCCGCGACATGTCCGCTCTTACCAAGGTCCTGCGGCGGCTCGCTTGTTTCCCGATTACGAGTTTTTAGTGATCTCGGAACAGCCTAGTGGCGGCACGCCGGATCACATTAAACCACGATGTGGGAGTCCCTCGGACTCCCTCAAAGTGCAAGGATCGACATGACGTGAGCTGTGTTCAACAACCGTCGCGGCCGCAATTTCGCTATGGCTAGGTCGTTGGCGGGGTTTATTCGCTTCTTGCCGACGTTGTTCTTCGCGCCCTAGACTATGCCAGATCGCGCAAGAAGGTGATTGCTGGATTGGGACGTTCCTTTCACGTTAAGCTTTGGACCACGTGCGAGGGATGCACGCCATTCTGATGGCAACCTTCTTGGACTTCGCTGTCAGGAAAATGCGGCCGCGAAGTATCTGTGTGAGCGAATTCTCTCACCACAATCTGGCAGGTTCCCTCTCAAATCCGCATTGTCAAGGCCGGATGCGTCGTGTCTGCTCTGCGGGGGATTCGCCCAAGTTGCCATGGCGTTCGCCGCACGCTCGCCTCCGGGACGTAGCCGCGGCGTCGCGGTCAAGGTACGCCAGTCTGCTTCAATGTAGTAGCGTTTCGCGCAGGGTGACGTTGACGCCCATATACGCAAACGCACGCCGTTGCCGAAGACGTACAACGCGACCCGACTCCGGAAGGCTGGACGCCCATGCTAGTATAAAGCCCCGTGGGCGTCGCCACCTGGCCTATAACATATCCGGCCTTCTTCCCGTGGCATCTCCCAGCGTCCATGCACGTCTGTATTGGCGTCTGCTGGAAGCTCTGATTCATAGCCCGCACCTATCAGCCCGAACCCGATCCACTCATTCGTTCACGCCCCATACCCACCTGGGATAAGCGCATCCCGGCCTCTTGTCGTGTCGTGATCGGCCGCCTGGAATTTCATCCGTCGACCTGATCCATATATACCGCGACCTCTCGTCCGCTCGTCTTCTATCCCAGCACACACTCTTTCGATAACTTAACTATCTAACCATGGGCGTTATCACCTTTGCCTTCGTACTGGCAGCAATCTACCTCGTCTGGTCGCACCTCAGCAAGCCCCGTCGTGCTCTACCTCCCGGACCTAAACCGCTTCCCCTTGTCGGGAATATCACCGATTTGACTGCTCACGAACTCTGGTTGCGCGCGCAACAGTGGGCAAAACAGTACGGTGAGTAACTGTGCAGCTCTTCTTGCTCGCAGCGGTGTCAGAAAGACACGCGGAGGCGTGTAAAGCGTGTCCGACATACCCGGGCCCTGTGTAATGCAGTGGCGAGAGTTCGGGGCATGCAGGTTCCTGGTTAGTGTTTCAGGTCTTTAACCGAGTGGACCCTCGGTGTCCAGTGCATGCCGGCGGGGAGCTGACATATCTTCATCCTCGTGCTGAATTTGACCTCACGGCGACTTACCAATTTGTCCACCTTGTAGGTGACCTCACCTATCTCCATGTGTTCGGACAAGGTCTCGTCTTCATCAACAAGTATGAAATAGCCGTTGAGCTGCTGGAAAAGCGAGGCGCCGTCTATTCCGACAAGCCAGGCCTCGTCATGGCCGGAGATCTGTGCGTACTACATCCGTGCCCGGTGAAGCGAAATGAGTTGGCTCATGATTAAACCATCAATCGCAGATGTGGCTGCGAGAACATGGTACGTCCCGCCGCATGATCGGGCAGCAGGCGGGACTGTCGATCTAACTTGAGCGCGCGCGATATAGGTCGCGTTTACCCGTTATGGCGACAAATCGCGCCGCCAACGCAAGCTAATGAATATGGCGCTCGGCGTGAACAGCGTCAAACAATACAACCCCCTGCTTGAGGTCGAGGCGCATGACCTGCTTAGGCGGCTACTTCAGAACCCCGCGGACTACGTCGCAAATCT
Source organism: Rhodofomes roseus (assembly GCF_022264815.1). NCBI lineage: Eukaryota > Fungi > Basidiomycota > Agaricomycetes > Polyporales > Fomitopsidaceae > Rhodofomes > Rhodofomes roseus. Next base: position 39,487 of record NW_025953003.1, on the reverse strand, counting down.
CAAGCGGTACGTTCTCGTCCCTCACGTATGGGCCTTTGCCACATTCACTTACTCGGGACTGTCTTTTCAAGATATGCTGGTGGGCTGACATTGTCCGCGGTCTACGGGTACCAGGCGCGATCTAACGACGACGAGTTCCTCGGTCTCGCCGACGAATGCGTTGACATCTTGTCGAACCATATCGCGTCTGGTGGTGGCATCTGGCCAGTCGACGTTATCCCTGCTTGTACGTGCCCTGCTGACCGGGGGCGAGTGAACCTTCCTGACGCACAAATGTTTCAGTACAAAAGCTGCCTGACTGGGCGCCCGGCGCAGGTTTCAAGCGCAAGGCAGCGGTATGGAAGGCAAAGATGGAAGAGTTCGTCGAGAAGCCTTACGCCTATGTCAAGGAGCGAATGGTATGTTCTCTTTGTGCATGACAGATGGAGCGAACTGATCGGTTGTGGTAGCGAGATGGGAGCGCCCTTCCGTGCTTCTGCACAACATTGCTCGAAGAGCTCCAGGAGCGCTGCAGCGAGGAGAAGAAGGAGGCTGAACAGATCGATCCTCAGCGCGATTTCGACATTCGGTGGACCGCGAACTCTATGTACTCGGCCAGCATTGACAGCGTAAGCACCATCTCTTCTCGGATCTAACGATCTGCTCATATTCCCGTAGACTATGACCACTGTCTCTCACTTTATCCTCGCCATGATGCTTCACCCCGAAGTCCTCGCGAAGGTACAGGAGGAAATGGACACCATTGTCGGCTCTGGACGTCTTCCAACCTTTAGCGATCGTGCATCATTGCCATACCTCGAAGCTGTCATGAGTGAGACGCTCCGCTGGGGTGTGCCCGTCCCCCTGGCGCTTCCGCACCGTTTGATGGAAGATGATTTCTTCAACGGCTACCACATACCCAAGGGCACGATCGTGTTCGGCAACGTGTGGTGAGTCTTCGCAGCGGGCTGTGGTTGTGAGAGTCCGTCTAAACGTGCCTTCTCAGGAACATGGTCCGTGACCCTGCGGTATACCCTGAACCCGAAGCGTTCCTCCCTGAACGCTTCTTGGAGCCCGCCGACGAGCTCACCGCGAAACGCCGTGACCCGCGCAACTACGTCTTTGGCTTCGGCCGCAGACGGTGCCCTGGCCTGCACCTCATCGAGCAGTCCCTCTGGATTGTGATGGCGTGTATGGTCGCAACTCTAGATATCTCAAAAGCTATCGATGACAATGGAAACGTCATCGAGCCGACCGTCGTCTTTGACAACTCTGTCTTCAGGTGAGCGATGATGTATTGGCAGACAGATTGTGTATACAGTACTGAGAGTCTTCGGCGAACAGGACACCCGCGCCCTTCAAATGCGATATCCGCCCGAGGTCGGAGCAGTCGTTGAAGATCATCCGTCAGGTCACGGAAGGCTCGGCCTGATTTCTCACTTTCTAGCTCATAGTTGCTGGTACACTGAAAGTGCATACTGTAGTAATAGTTATTCGCGCACATCTGTTTTGCATCGCACATTCTACTCCAATTGGGCTTTGGTTGCATCTCCTATCCTCAACGATTTGACTGACATGTTCCATCAACATCGCCATACAGCATTGGTACTCAGCGGATTTGAGAGGTACATGCCAAGCGAGTCAACCTCATTGTGCAGTAGGTGACACCCGATGGCCTACGCGCTGTATCACTGCCAATTCAGAAGGTGATAGACTTGGTGCATACTGTCATCGAATGCTCTATGGGTATCGGCCTGCAATGCAGTATATTCACCTCGTAAGTCAATCCATACCGTCAGCTCGCTAGTATAGGGTATCTCTTGGGGTTCCAATCTTCGGACTCTGGCGAGATTACTTACTGCATGCTGAGTTCGACATGTCTACATGAGCGGGTCCTGGAGCCCAAGTGTATCCAGCAGGTACATCCGGTGTTCCTCCGGGGTTCATCCTTCGAGTCCCCGCGGAGATACAGGCCACCAGTAAGTAATTCAAACAGGGCGACCATGAGCGCATCCTGTCAAAGGTCCGTATATGTGCCAGCAGTCAGACTGACAGTAATAGAGAACAATACACAAGAGCAGACAGAGCGCGACGGTAGTAAAACACGGTATAGATAATACATCTTACATGCGCACACCGACCATCAGCTCGGAAACACCACTTCTTACTTACACAAACAACTGGGCAAACTTCTCCTTGTTCACATTTCCATCTCCATCTCCATCCCGTCCCATTCCTCCTCGATCTTCTCTCCGACGCTCGTTGCACGTAAGCTCGACTGCCGCTTGATGCTCCGCGCGGAGAAGCCGTACGCGTAGTCCCCGTCCACACTCTCCACGTCCACGAAGTCGCTCTCGGAGACGGACCCGCTGCGCGAGCGAGAGCTGGAGCGGATGGACGAGCGCGGGAGCGACCAACCGCCCATACCGTCCGAGGGCTCATACGAATGACCAAGTGCGGAGGCGGACGCCGAGGACGAGCGGAAGGACGACTGCGCAAAGCCGGTGGATACAGGCGAGCTCCACGCGTCTGAGGCGGACGCGCGGCTCACGAAGCTGTATCCAAGCGGGTCGCGCTCGCGGTACGCACCATGACCCTGCGATGGCAAAGTGATCGGCACCGCAGCGGATCGCTCGACGCTGTACGTAGGGCTGTCCGTGCGCGGCGGGGCTGGGCTCTCGGCGCCAGTGGGCACGCCGAGCACGCCGGGGCGCAGCTGGGTGAGGCCGCCCGCGACGGCGACGTCGTAATCATGCATACGTGGGCCGGAGCGCGCAAAGGACGAGAGCACGGGCACCGACGGGGCTGGTACAGAGCTTGATACGGGGAACGGCGCGGGCTGCTCGAGGGAGAACGAAGGCGGACTGGGCTTGGTCGAGACGCCCATCGCCTTAGCGTTCTCAGCGCTTGGCGGCGGGACGAGGCCACCTGATAGGTAGGAAGGCCACAGTGCACGGTCATCGGGAAGGGACGTTCCCCCTCTGGCCGACGGGGCGATGTGCGAGAGAATGGCAGCTGCCTGTAGAAGGAAGCAGTGCATATTCGGTATTAGGCGCTCGTGGGAATGAGTCAACACCACGCACCTCGAGCAGCTGCACCTGCTGGTGCTTGCTCAGGAGGAACTTGGACGCCTCGCGCCAGTGCGGCGAGTGCTCCCAGCGGTGCTTGATGAGACATGACGGGTGCCGGTAGACCTTGGAGCAGCTCTCGCACTTGAAGATCGTACCGCGCTTCTTCCCTGTACCCTTGCCAGCGGTGACGCTAATTCCACCGCCGAGGTCTGCCTCCTCCCGCTTCGTGTCATGTGGAGGTGCAGACGCGGACTCGATCTCGCCAGCTGCAGATACGTAGGTGGTCGATGCCTGGGGCGGCGGCGTTCCGGATAGCGAGAGCTTCGCGAGAGAAGTGAGCGCGGCCGCGGCCGTGGAGATAGTGACAGGTCTGTAAACAAGAGTATATGTCTTCGGCGAGCTCAGATGATACGTGTAACGCACGAAGGTCGGCTCGCTGCCTCCCGCGCGTCGCTCAATCTCCTCCGTGCCTGGCCGCTGGACGAGAGCCTGCGATTCTTGTGAGGTGGGTGGACTTTCGCCCCGACACCCAGACTGCTAGGTCCGGTGCTGCTGAGGCTGCGAGTACCGTAGCTGCTCGGTGCTATAGGGGCGGCCGCTTCTCGGGTAGCATCCTGCTGAACGGGGATGGGTGCCGCGCTGGCCGCGACCGCGGACAGCGAGAACAGGCCATCTAAGCCACCCTGTCGATGTGCATACGTCAAACACCATCTCGTTAGCGGAAACAATTTAACACACCGGTGGTGCTGCAGTGGTCACGCTCATCGCGTACACGTACTACTCCTCCGTCAGGGAATTTACGGCAAATACGAAGAAAGATGCAAGAATTGGATAGCGGCGACGCCTCCGCACAAGAATACGACTAGATCATGAAACGGTGGCCATGTACAGTGAGGGGAGAGGAGAAAGTGGGATTGACGAGAAGGGGGGATAAGGAAGTTCACGAAGGCTAACGTTTGAAACTCCGGTATTCATTCCATTAGTGCATTGACCAGTATGGTTATCTCGTACTTATATCGATCAAAAATAAATGACTTCACTTACTGACTGACTGACTAATCGTGATCACAATCGAAGTAGATCGGCCTACAAGCTTATTATTACATGTACAAGCAATTGGCAGAACAACGGTGCGTGCGAGCACCGGGCCACAGATAATGTCACGCATTTGACAGTACTTTCTGTAGTTCGTGTGTGTAAGTGGGCATAGAAGTACCACAAAGCGGTAGAGCATTTCATGACAATCGTTGCAGCCCGAGTCTACTATAGTAGGTGAGTCATATCATAGCTACGAGTAGGAATGTATACATATCCACGGAAATCTCAACTTTCCTTCGATCATAACGTACGTCTTTCATAGTCTGAGTCTTGCAGCTAGTGTCCAGCTGATCCCATGCTAGATCTCTTCCCGACAAAGGTGCATAGGCGGCACCTGCAATTACCTCGTCCTATATTCAGGTGATGCACACACTCTGCCGGTCGACCTCAGGCCTCAACCATGTGTATGGGCTTCGCTTTGGCTCGTCCTCGACTCGGTGTGCAACTAGGTCCCATTGTGGTGAGTTTTCAATGATGCATGAGTGATACCGAGTCCGACACATTCCGCCTGTCGACACGTCCACACTTGCTGCAGACTCCAGAGGAGTCTAGCATATTAATATAGCATTAGCTGTTATATACTTACTTCTAGACTCCCTTCCGAGAAGCGGCGTGCACAGGCGTACGCGTATCACTGCGGACAAAGTAGGTTGCACGGAGCGCTTACATCGTCAGAACATTGTCAGAACGTGTATATCATCTCGAAATCCGAATATTATCTATTTTCCTGGACCGAACATTGAAATGCAGCCAATGAGGAGCCGTGCCTTTCAATGTTCGGTCACCGATAATAATTCATGTTCGGATTTCGAGATGATATACTCATTCTAACGATGATCTGAGACTTATCCAACGCCAAACAAAGGGGTTTGTCCGCAGTGTATGTAGGGCATCGCGGCTTGGTCTAGGTTTGTTTTCAACTGATCCACACGCTCTACCGGTCGACCTCGGCTTCAAAATTCCGGTCTGGCTCGCCCTCGATACCGCCCGTTTTGGTAGAATGTTGATGGGGACACAGAAGAGAGCTAGAGATTCAGGCCTCAGGACCTGAGCCCAGGCAACCCAGCGATGTGGAGGTTAAGTACCAGTCTGAGTGCACTCTGAGTGAGCGCGTTCTTCCTCAAACCGGTGCCTAGACGAGCCAGATCTGACGGTACCACGCGGTGTTCCCAATGCGGGCAGCACGTGACATGCGGACAAAATGATGCGCCCTGATTGGCCTGATTGCAGACAAAGTCAACGGCCGAATTTGATGAGGGCTCTGACTCTGCGCCGGCGCCATACGTGTCGAGATCTGACATGTCACCATCCGCCGCCCGAGAGCTAGATCTACGCGATGCGGGGAGCGTCGCCAGGCATTGCCTTTGGAGGCCTTTGCCCATGTGTGTTCTCTCAGGAACGGACAACGGAGCCCGGTGGAGGTGAGTTTAATATGACCGCGTGGCACCGCGGCGCAGACAGAGCATACGTGGGCGAGCCGTCTTCCTGAGAAAGTGCATATTCGGTGCATGTGCACGCAGTAGTGGAACCATCGCGCTTGCGTGGCTATCCGGCGCCGCAGTCGGTTGATTGAGTCAGAGTGACTGCATAATAGCAACGCTTGATAATGTACATGTACTGACCTCGATTCGTCCCACATTCGTCCAGTGGCCCTTGTTCCCGACGGTCATGAGGAATCCGTTGCATCCGACCCCTGCGCCCCCGGGGTTCGGCGATGGAAAGATCGCCCCTGTGGTCAACTCCTCGTAAGTCATCTGTATCTTGTGCCATGTAGAACGGTATCAGGTATGTACAATGTCCTGGAACCGTTCTGCATGCGTGCAATACTGCACATGCAAATCAACTTGACAACGCCTGCGATAGCTGGATATCGAAGTTGCTCTTTGGATGGCTCGACCCGTTCTTGCAAGTCGGCTTCTCCCGTCCCCTCGAGAAAGAAGGTACGGTTTGTTGACAATCGCCGGACGTGCATATTCACTAATGTAATGTCCATTCGCTTTGGCAGATCTATGGGAGCTTCCAGCAGAGAGGCTCACCGACCCGTTAACCGATGAACTCGAGCGCAACTTTTATAAACGCTGTCCTCCTGAGAAGCGGCCGCGTTCACGGCGAAAGACCCCAGCCGACCAACAGGAGAGACCGGCCTCGGTGGCATCGACTTCGAGTGCTACTATCGAGAACGAGAAACGATCCACAAACGACAAGAACGGCCTAGATACGAAACACGCCACGGACGACAAGGATGACATAGACATCGAGGATAGCGCCGGCTCCAAACCACCCCCTCCTACCGGTGGTAAGAAAGCCAGGAAGGGAAGGAAACGTTCGGAGTCGGGGGCGACCGAGAAAGACAAGAAGCCGAAGTACGACTCGTCCTTGCTGAAGGCACTCAACCGATGTTACTTCTGGCTTTGGTGGACGTCCGGTATTCTTACTCTTCTCGGCAGTAAGTGTTTCTAGACCTCTTCAGGCATTGCACCGTTACAACCGGCTCTTCGCAGATACGTTGCAGACGACCACTCCTCTTGTAAACCAGCGCCTCCTCAACTGGTTGGAGGAGCGGTATTACTACTGGCAGGTACCGTCCGCAGACCGCGCTCTCATCTCGCAGCCCCAAGGCATCGGCTACGGCATCGGGCTCGCCTTCGCGATCTTCGTCATGCAGGAGGCGTCGAGTCTCATGACGTGCCACTACACGCTCATGTCGATGGAGGTCGGCCTGCTCGTCCGCACGAGCGTCGTCGGCGCGATCTACCGCAAGTCCCTGCGGCTCAGCGCACGCTCGCGGCTGGAACACAGCGTCGGAAAGATCACGACGATGATCTCTGCGGACGCGACGCGCCTCGAGCGCAACACGTACTACGCACACAACCTCTGGGTCGCGCCCATCCAGATCGTCATCTGCCTCGCGCTGCTGATCAAGACGCTAGGCTACTCTGCGCTCGTCGGCCTGGGTGTGTTCGTCCTCGGCTTCCCGGTGCAGGTCGCGTGCGCGATTGTCATGTTCCAGCAGCGCAGCAAGGGCGTGGTGCTGACGGACAAGCGGGTGCGAACTGTGACGGAGGTCCTCCAGGGCATTCGCCTCATCAAGTTCTTCGGCTGGGAGGAGTTCTTCGAGCATGAAGTCGGTAAGATTCGGCAGAAAGAAGTCAGTCGGGTCAGGAAGACAGGGTCAGTAGATTCTAGCATCCGTGCACTCACCGTCGTCCACTTATCCGGCGGATGGTTTTGCGCAGATTGGCGTTGGCGAATCTCATCAGTGTAGTCACGATCTTGCCCGTTCTCGCCGCGGTCCTTTCCTTCGTAAGTGACGTCGTGTCTCAATGCTCCGTACGAGACTCAATACACTCTGGGCTGTAGATCACCTATGGACTAAGCGGCCATGACCTCAACGTATCCATCATCTTCACTGCGCTGCAATACTTCAATGTATGACGACTTTGCCGACGGCTCTGTATCGTATCTAACGCATTTGCCCTGCTAGATCATCCGCCAGCCCTTGATGTTCTTCCCCATGGTCGTTGCCTCCTGCACAGACTCCATCGTCGCGCTCGGGCGTATCAGCGACTTCCTGACCTCCGAAGAGCTCGACGAGCCGTACACGATCCAGTCCGAAAGCAAGTTCGCCGTCGACGTCGAGGGCGACTTCACGTGGGAGACCGCGCACAAGCCTCCCCCGGAGGAGTTGCCAGACTTGGCCGGCGCGGATCGAGGCAAACATGGCCCGTCGAGAGGCCGACCGCCGCAGGACAAGAAGGATAAGCAGAAGGCGGATGGCAAGCGCAGTGGCGGATGGTTTGGCAGGAAAAAGAAGGACGAGCCTGTGCTTCCTACCGAGGGGTCTCAAGAAAAGACCAAAGATGAGGAGCAGGAGGAAAAGCCGTTCGAGTTGAAGGACCTTAACTTCAAGGTCTCGGGCGGATCGTTCGCTGTCGTCCTGGGGCCCATTGGTTCCGGCAAGGTGAACCTCAACTCCGGGGCGGGTTGTTTCGATAGCTGAGCCCTCCCTGACAGAGTTCCTTGATGCAAGCTCTCATCGGCGAGATGCGAAGAACGAAGGGACATGTGGGTAACAGTGAAGTTTCACGCTGCCGGTGCTGACCGCACTATCCCGCCAGACCGTTTTGTCATCGTCGGTCGCGTACGTACCACAGAATGCCTGGATCATGAACGCCACCCTCCGAGAGAACATCGTCTTTGGCCGCGAAGATAAGGAAGAAAGGTCTGTCATCCTATCACAGTGATCCAACCGTGAGCATGATAACTGATTCAAGTCATGCAGGTTCCGCGCCATAGTGAAGGCATGCTGTCTTGAACGTGACCTTGAGATGTTGCCCTACGGCGAGAAGACTGAGATCGGAGAGAAAGGCATTAACTTGAGCGGTGCGTCCATGTATTTCGTCTCCAAAATGACCAAGCAGAGACTAATCATGAAGTCTGCCGCAGGTGGCCAGAAGGTAACCACTCATCATTGCTGTGTACCCATCGTGCCCTCACGTTCTGATCCAGGCTCGCGTCTCTCTCGCTCGCGCCGCATACTCGGACGCCGACATCATTCTCATGGACGACTCGCTCAGTGCGATCGATGCCCACACGGGAAAGATGATTCTGGACAACCTCTTTTTGAACGGTCCTCTCGCTGGCAAGACCCGCGTCCTCGTAACCCACGCTCTCCATGTCCTGGACAAAGCCGATCAAATCTTCGTCATGAAAGATGGTACTATTGTCGAGCGCGGCTCCTTTGAGGTGAGTCTGCATGCCTTCTTGGTTTCAGTGAAATCTTAACGTTCTTTTTGATTAGGTTCTAATGAAAGATAGTGTCACCTTCTCGCGCATGATTGAGGAATACGGAAACATGGAGAAGGAGAAGGTCAAGGCTGAGGCCCAAGCCGTCGAGAAGGTTGACGAGTCTGTGGCTCTCGGCGCAAGCAAGGAGTCCGACGTCGCGCAACCTCAGCTCATGCAGGAAGAGGAGCGGCTCACAGGATCGGTGTCATGGAAGACATATGGCGCTTTCTTCCGCTACGCCGGTGGCCTTGCGTGGGCTCCATTGCTCTTGCTGTTGGTTGCCCTTATGCAGGGTGCTCAAGGTATGCGGTTTCCGTTGTCGGATGGTATGAGTGTCCTTAAACCCGCCATCAGTCGCGAACAATTTGTTCCTCGGATACTGGACTGCGGGAAGTATCAAGGGATTCAACCAAGGGGACTACATGGGAACATACGCTGCGCTCGGTGTGGCTAGTGCCCTCTTTTCATTTGGCGTCAGCTATGCCTTGACGTAAGGATTTCAGGTCTAAGCGGAAAGGCTGCAGGCTAACATTGTGTATCAATCACCAGTACCTCTAGTCTCCTGGCGGGATACAGCATGTTCCAGAAGGCCTTTGCCCATGTGATGCACTCGTCGGTGTCCTTCTTCGACACAACGCCAATCGGTAAGGAACAACTTGTCTGATTATCAGGAGATTTAGGTGGCTCATGTCACTCAGGGCGCATCATTTCCCGCCTTTCGAGAGACCAGGATACTATCGACGCGGAAATCTCCATGACCCTCTTCGTGGTACGTGACATATTTTGTGGATCGTTCGCGTATTGCTGACTCGCAAAATCGGACAGTTGTTGTCGACTCTAAGGTATGTCGTATATACATCTGTGCCCGCGTCCAGCAGTGGCTACATTGGTCAACAGCTCGGTGGTAGGAACGATATTCCTGGTGTTCTATACATTCCCCTACCTAGGCATCATCTTCGTTCCCTTGGGCATTTTCTACATGTTCGCCGCCGTCTACTACCGCCGCAGCTCGGTTGAGACAAAGCGCTTGGACTCCATCCTGCGGTCTAAGTTGTACTCTGCCTACGCCGGTACGTCATCTAGAAGTCGCTCTACCCACGACTACTGACACAGCCAACAGAATCACTCACCGGCATCAGCACTGTCCGGGCATACGGAGAAGAGGTGAGTACCTTGACACACCCCTCCGCTGCACGACCGTCAGGGCTTACGTCACGTACAGGATCGGTTCATTCAGAAGACGGAGTATGGTCTCGACGTCGAGAATAGGGCCTACTACATGGTCATAGCTATCCAGCAGTGGCTCAGTACTCGGCTCGATCTGCTGGGCAACATCCTTGTCCTTGGTATCGCTCTCTTCGCGGCCGGCTTCAGCAAGACGATCAGTCCGAGCAAAGTCGGCGTCGTGTTATCGTACACGCTGAGCAGTACGTCCGTTCCTTCGTGATTAAGACCTTAACAGCTCTTTGCTCACCCCACCGCTTAGTCACGCAGGTCTTCTGTACGGATCATCTATTTTCTATTTTTCACACGTGGATACGAGGACTGACATTGACAACCGTACAGCGCAGGTTGTTCAGACGTATGCGCAGAACGAGCAGAACTTCAACGCTGTAGAGCGTATCCTGCACTACGCAGAGCTGCCGTCTGAGGGCGACTACACGAAGCCTGACGATCCACCCGCGGCGTGGCCAGAGAAGGGCGAGATCCAATTCAAGGATGTCGACTTGGCGTACCGCGAAGGCCTGCCGCTCGTCCTGAAGCAGGTCAGCTTCTCTGTGCGCCCAGGAGAGAAGGTATGTACCGATCGCCATGCCACAATTCACCGTTACTCAAGGCGCACATGTAGATTGGCATCGTCGGCCGTACTGGTGCCGGAAAGAGCTCGCTGATGCAGGCGTTGTTCCGGTATGTCGCCCCGCACGCGTTGCGCCTGTCATCATTGACGTTATTGCTTTCTGTCCTGCGCAGCACGGTGAACATCGCCGATGGATCCGTCGAGATCGACGGGGTGGACACGCGCAACATCGGGCTGAAGACGCTACGGAATCGCTTAGCCCTAGTCCCGCAAGACAACGTGCTCTTCAAGGGCACGTTGCGTCAGAACCTGTACGACCGCACCCTTCCGTCTCCCTCATAGCCCCTCATTAAGGCTTCATGCAGTGATCCAGAAGGCACGCGTACGGATGCGGAACTGATCTCTGCCCTGCAGCGGACGTGGCTGTTGCCGAAGGACGGCATGCACGATGCCGCGGCGGAGGCGAAGTTCAGCCTGGACTCGCTTGTCGGTGACGAAGGGTCGAACTACTCCGCAGGGGAGAAGCAGATGTTGGCTCTGTGTCGAGCGTTGGCGAAGAACAGCCGCATCATCGTTCTCGTCAGTTTCACTGTGTTCAACGAGGTGTATGACATGCTGATGCTGTGGGATGCAGGACGAGGCGACGAGCAATGTTGACCTCGAGATGGACGCGAAGCTGCAGAGGACGATACAGAAGGAGTTTGCGTTGTCTACTCTTCTGTGTATCGCGCATCGTCTGAACACTATCGGTGAGTGGCTTCTCCGTAGACCACTCACGCCCGCGCTGACTGCTCCACGACAGTGTACTACGACCGTGTACTGCTGATGGACGCGGGTCATGTGGCAGAGTTCGACACGCCCCTCAACCTCTTCGACAAGGAGGACTCGATATTCCGCTCGCTCTGCGACCAAGCAGGACTATCGAGACAAGATATCCTGCGCATCCGGTCCAACGTCCCCGTGTCTCCTACTGTGGCTTCATGACCTTGCAGGAAACAGACAAGTTAGAGGTATAGGACTCATGAGTACTTTGCATTGATATGATTATAGATGACACTACGAGCATCATGACTCAGATGTAGGCTACATACGCTGAATATCCCAGCTCATACAGTACTTCGCTTTTTACTCAGAAATGTGATCCGCTTGGCGGGTTTAATATTGGTATGTCAGTCTGCGGTCACCGCTGCCTTCTGTTATTCGTGTTGTGCCATTTATATCGTACGATGGTGTATACAAGGTCTCTGTTGTCAATCTTTCTGCTAGGTCTTACAGCCGAGCGAAATATCAGACGGTTCCTCAATCGACAAGTGCGAGCGACCGGACCATCAGTGTCACTTGGAACTTGATGACACTGACTGGAATCGAGTATCATGAACCCAAACTTTTCTCGGAGCAAACGCCATAGATTCACCTTCGGACAAGCGTACAGCTTCGTTCTGAACAGCTTCCACTTGGAACAGCACTTACGCCGGCACGGAGAATAAGCTATGGCATTTGGTGTACAGAACAATGCAAATCCTGTTCGTACTGTGGGCACAGACGTCGCCGCCTGTGTCGCCCTAACTACGAGCGGCGAGCTCGATCTGAGCGTCCTTGTACAAGCCCATCCTGCCGCGCCAGAACGGAGGGCACAGTGGCGAAGCTGGTGCCGTGGGCGAGCCGGAGGTCTGGGTGGCCGACAGTTCGTCGTGCCGCGCCAGTATCTCACTGAGTATCTGCGGGACATCTTCTGGTTGTACCGAGCCTAGCCTGGGGAGCTGATAAGTGGGAAGACATAGCGGAGTACCCGGAGCACACGCACCAGTCGCCGAGGGGGTAGACTAATATATTGGCCGCGAACCTAGTGAACGCGCGTGTTGAGATCTAGGTGCTCTCCGATAGTACTGCGAAGCATGACTCACTTGTGTCCACCGACGTGCGCGACCTCTCCGAGCGAGACGCGATCCCACAGGTCGCGCTTCGTGATCTCGTTGTGGAGGGCCTTCGCAACCTCTCCCCCCGTCTCACCGCACCTGCAGTCGCGCGGGCCGTGGGTGCACACGTACAAGTGTAGCCTCGCCGCAGCCTCGCTCGCCTCGTCCATCTGCCCCTCCTCCGTCTCCGGCGCGAGCTGACTGCTCTGCGCGTGCGCGCGCAGCTGGCCCACGACTGTGTCCAGGTTCGCCAGGGACACCTCCGGGATGTAGAGCGGCGCGCGGTCCACGGAGAAAGCGGTAGCGTAGTAGAGCTCTTCGCCTGCATGGTCCTCACCAAGCCCTGCGTACCGCGGATGCACGGGCTGGGTCGGCGACCAGGAGAAGTTGACGAGCCCGCCCCAGCTGCCCGCCTCGAGTTTGAGCTTCCGCCAGAGTGGGGTCTTCAAATGTGGTGGGTACTGTGAGGGCGGCTGGTGCGTGTGCAGGAGGATGTAGCTCTCGTGGTCAGGAACCTTGCCCGCTGGTTGGGCTCGAGACGGGGCCGTTGAGAATAACCGCGCGTTTGCGCGAATAACAAGGCGTGCCGAGGGTCGGAATAGCGGGTTCGACAACACTAGCGTATAGCAGGACATTTTCGACGACAGGCGACTGTAGTGAGAAGTAAGTTGAATGTAGTACTTATGTAGATGCGGGTTGGAGAGAGATGAGCGCTGAGCAGTCGCTCCGGCAGCGGCATCCTCATTCGGCAACGTTTGTTTGCTTCCAATCTTGTCTGTTCCAATTTACAATGTACATATGATTGTAAGTAGTGGGGCACACAAGTCTTCATTTCTGCAGAATGGCTAATGGGCCGCCTTCGTAGCATGCGCCCCACCATCAAACCGCAACCTCATATGTACCGCCGTGTGCTGAGTCCTGACCGACCAATGCACTATGATTGCGCAGGGTGCCAGTGGTGAGCTGGACAAGTGTTCTGTCATGATATATCGGTGCTGCACGAGATCCGCGTCCCGCCGCTCGTCATCAATATATTGCGCGGATGGACGTCGCGCAGGACTTTGTGGTTGAGTCGTCCTTCGAGAGGATCGCAAAGGTCAAGTGGCGCACGTTCGAGGGGTCGAGCCTCATGCCGATGTAGGAGGAGCGGGAGGTATACATGAAAGAGATATGTACACACCTTCCTCCCTGAGTAGTACATAGTGGCCGCGGCGTGCCATGGAGTTGGCGACCATGGAATCAGACATAGGCCGCGGGGATGTGCAGGAGGTACCAATGGGCAAAGAAACACGCTAGGCTGTTAGCATCATTCGCTCGGAGTCCATGGACTTTTGTAGAGGTGTTTGTCAAACCCACACGGGGCTCTGATCTGACCGCCGTATCTGACCGTCTCACCTGTTGATGTGTAAGACCGAGCGGTGATTCGAGGTACGCGTGCACTGGTCAGTTGCGACCCAGATGATATAAAGTTGTGCCAGGCGTAGACACCAGGTAGATACTCTATTGCCCCGACTCACCTCCCAGGCCGCGCGATATCACTACTTACTGAGGTAAGTCAAAGCCTCAACGCGAAATCACCGTAACCGAAATCGCAGGCCCTACAGTGTCTGTCGTTCCGCACGCAGCGCTATGGCTACAGCTACAGTCTCAGAGGGCACGATTCCCTTCATACATCAAGGGGAGACATACCAGACATTCTACAAGGTCTTCGGAGACCTGAAGAACCGCACCCGCGCACCCCTTATTGGACTACACGGCGGCCCCGGCCTGGCGCACGACTACCTTATTCCCCTCGGCGACCTTACGTCCAGCGCGTCCGTCCCTGTCATCCTCTATGACCAGATCGGCGGGGGCCGCTCGACGCACCTGCCGAAGAAGTCGAAGGAATTCTGGACGATCGACTTGTTCCTCGATGAACTCGTCAACCTTCTCAACCACTTCGGGATCCATGAGGAGTTCCATTTGATAGGGCATTCATGGGGAGGGATACTGGCGACGGAGCTCGCAGTGCGCCGGCAGCCGGCGGGGCTGAGGAGTCTGGTGCTGACGAATTCCCTGGCGAGTTATGCGCTGTGGATGGAGTCAAATATCAAGCTCCTGCAGGCGTTCCCGCCCTGGGTGCTGGAGGGTATGGCGGCGGGATACGGGGACAAGGCCAAGTTGCTGTCGTCGCTGAAGGAGTTCCATCTGAAGCATGGGTGCTTCCTGAATCCCCAGCCGAAGGAGTTCACGGGCACCCTGGAGGACCTCTTTGCTGACGACGACCGGATCGTAGTGCCGGCGACGATGTGAGTCGTTAGTTTGTGCAGTCACTGAATGTAGTTATTGACGGTGATTAGATCCGCGCCGGACGGGGAGTTGGCGTCTTGGACGATCGTCGACAGGCTGCATCTGATCCGGGTACCTACCCTCGTCATCAACGGAAGGATGGACGTCGCGCAGGACTTCGTGGTGCGGCCTTTCTTCGAGAAGATACAGAAGGTGAAGTGGCGTACCTTTGAGTCGTCGAGCCATACGCCGATGTGGGAGGAGAGGGAGGCATTCAACCAAGAGGTGCTCGCTTTCCTGGATATGAAATTTGTATGAGCGCGACCTGAATGTATGATATTGAATGGGGACTCTCCTTGAATACTTGTTTCTGGTCAAACCACGATGAGGCATCGAGCTAGGTTGTAACAAACCTGATGTACGGTGTCAAGAGTCTGAATGACTGGTTGGTGTGTTGTTGTATGTCGTAATTTTCTGAAACTGGTTTGGAATCAGCCTGTACGCCTATAGCAAGCACAGCTGCACACTGCCTTCAGCGGGCAGAAAGAACGCTGCCGACGCTCGGTCTAGTAGGCAGTGAACTAATGACGGCTTCAATCTGTCGGAGTGGGATGGCGCAGAGACGCGCATACTTAATGTTATGCGCATTCCACCACTGGTGGTGGAGTATATAGCCCAGTGAGTCGAAAACTACGAAAGCAGACTGGTAGAGCACAAGGTTTCTGTTATTCAGCACAACTGACAACGAGATGATGATGGTTGACGACAAGGAGATTAATTAGAACGAGACATTTCAGTAGGAAGTCACGTGATTCATACAGCATCAGCGGCGAAACGAGTTTAACGACGGTGAGGCAAGTTGTCTGTCGACAACTCCCATCCTTTGCCAAACCCCTGCTGGAACAGCGCGACATGCTGCAGAAATGCTCGCTTCATCGGCCTCCTCGTCTGCTGTGACCATACCAACACCAGGAAAGTCCATCTTAAAGCGACCACCACCTCCACAGCAGTCGTTCTTCTCCTTGGCTCGCCTCTCGAAACTCTTGCCAACTCAGCAAGCAAACGCGAACCAGGATGAGGCGTCGACGCTTAAGCGAGCGCACTTCATCCTTCCGGAGATGACGGTGGTCTACCCGATATCGGCGGCGAACCCGCCGTCCACGCCGAACATGAAGGAGGAGAAGAAGTCGATTGAGGAGCGGGAGCTGGAGAGGAGACGGCGCATATTGAGGGGCGGAACTAGCATTTCGAGCGCGGACGGCGACGATACTTGGTGGGGCCTTGATCAGGTTGAGTCGTTCTACAGGGAGTGCTGCGTTGGTCGAGAGGAGGTTCCAGATCCAGGTGTCTCACTTGCGTTCAAAGTGAGTCGTCTCCCTTGGTCTGCTGTCTGTTGTTCTGCAAGAGCATACCGATTACTTTCCGCACCTTCCACACGTCAGCGAACCGCTAGTTTCGTTGCCTCCCGAACATATGGACCGCACATGGGAGGCGCGCCATGCGGGACGGTCCTCTGTATAACCCAGAGCTGTGTATAGCGCAGAGGGTGTGGCGTACACCCAGTTCAGTGTGGAACTGGTGGTCTTGCGGATGGTCGATCGTCCGACAAATGC
Organism: Rhodofomes roseus; assembly: GCF_022264815.1. NCBI lineage: Eukaryota > Fungi > Basidiomycota > Agaricomycetes > Polyporales > Fomitopsidaceae > Rhodofomes > Rhodofomes roseus. The sequence goes on along the minus strand of NW_025953003.1, from coordinate 22,956 downwards.
CTGTCGGCGTGCGGGGTTATCCTGTGACGAGACCTGGATATCTCATCTTCTGGTGACATATCTCACGTCCATTGACGGATAGTCGGTTTCATCCGGAAATGCCTTGCGACGTGTGGGTACATCCTATAACGGCAGACAGTCTGCCCTGGATTTTGCGTGAATGGAGCTTGCTCGCGGGAGTTATTGCAGGGAACCGGGCAGAAAACAACCGAAGTTTGGTCAGTGTTGCAGCTTGGCTGCAGCATTGTTTGGTAACTTCGACTACCGTGCTTTTTCATGTCGTGCCCACGGAGAGGCTCATCCATGCAGAATCCGGTGGAAGACTGTCTGAGCGTGACGCTCTAGGCATTCAATTTAGTGACATATCTGGACCCGAACTCACACATTCACCAGCGTGCTGTAGGCACGAACCCTCGCACAATCGATCTCTCGGGCATCCAGTTGACAATTGGGTCGGCATCAGTGCTGTCGGATGTCTTCACCATCGAATGGGGTCTGCGGAAACTCGTATTCAAGGAGTGTGACTTGGACGAACACGTATGTCCATCAGCGTATTCTCCTAACTCTCCGATCGCCGATGACTCGTACAGATACTCAAGCCGATACTACACTCATTACTAATACCAGACAGCCTCACCTTCCTCTCCGTCGCGTCGAATCGACGACTAAAGGCAACAGCGTTCCGACTGATTGGCGCGTATTTGTCTAAGGTGTGTACAAGTCTCGAAGTACGCGTGTGCAGACGGTAATCCAAGCAGACAAAAAGCCTGCAATTTCTCGACGTTTCGCAGAATTCGCTTGACAAGAAGTCAATCGAGTACATCGCTAACGCACTGCCCGAAGCCCCCAAGCAGGGTCTTGTCTCCCTCCGATTAGACGACTGTTCGCTCAAACCTACCGCCCTAGACGCCCTCGGTGAGTACACAACTGAGCACTGGGGTATTAACGGTCAGCTCAGTCTAGTGCAGCCAACGTCGTCCGCAAGTCCTCCCTGCGCAACATCTCCCTACGACTGAACCGCATCAGCGCCACAGGTGCGGTCGCAATCGCACTCATGATCAAAGACTACCCCGACCGCTTCCCCAACGCCGGACCCAGCTCGCCGCTCTCCCCCACCATCATCAGCCCCGAATCCACGCCGCCATCCACGCCGCAGCTACCTACCTTCTCCCTCCCGCGCAACGACGGCACCGCGACGCCCCCACCACGCTCCGGACCACTCCCGCCACCACCGCGCCATCCGAACACCGTTCCACATACAACCTACACCCCGTACATCCCCCGCGCGCGGCGAGCGGCGGCGGCCGCTGCGGGGGGCAACAGCACGGCGGCTGTGGCGAACACGAATCCGTTGTCGCCAGCAGGGCAGCCCGTCCCGATCATCACTTCGTCAGCGCAGGGCGGGATCACCGCGAGACATCCGGTGCCGCACGGGCCGGGCTCGCCAGCTTTAGGACACGCGCATGGCACGCAGAGGTATGACCAGGGTCCGAGCGTGGCGTTGTTGGACAAGGTCCGTGCGCTGGATAACCTGCCGAGGCTGGGTGCTCTCCGGACGCTGGACTTGAAGGGCAACGACATCCGGGTGAGTGCTGAAACTATGTATGGCTGGCTTTGGCACTGACGTGACGGTTGAACAGACTGGGATTACGTACATTTCTCAGGTGCTGAAGCGCAATCGCACGCTGAAGGTGCTCAACTTGAGCGAGAACAAGCTGGACGTCCAGGGACTGATCGCTGTCGCGGAGGCGCTGGTAATTACTTTGACGACTCGTTAGTACAGCGGACTGACACGTCGGCTAGAAATACAACTCGTGCCTCGAGACGCTCGATTTGTCGAAGAACCCATGTTGTGGCCCGGGTCTAGAAGGGGTATGTCCTCATCTGCGATCTGTATCGTCTCCACTGACAGATATTGCGGCGAATAGATTCAATCACTACGGACAGCGTTCACTCTGAACGATGCGCTCAAGCGATTGTTCCTGTCTTCAACAGGCATGACGCCGGCTGGCGCGATTGCGCTCGCAGAGTTTCTTCCTGAGTCGAAGTCGCTGCTCCACCTGGACTTGACCATGAACAATCTCGACATTGCTGGTGTCATGGCCCTCAGCTCGGGGCTCAAAGCCAATCACACTATGCGTTGTCTAGACGTCAACATTCCTCCAGCGGACGAAGAGATGGCCCGGTGTGTATTACCACCCTATGAGATATGCGCGATGGTTGACACACCCATGACAGCATGTGCCGAGACATCCTCAACACCTGCGTTCGAAATACAGAGGAGGCGGAGAGGGCCGCCAACCCATCCAGTCCCGACGGTGCGAGCGGACGTGGCCAGGGCCGAGGCGTATGGAACATGATCGAGGAAAGCGAACTCGCGAAGACCTTCCGGCAGGACGACGAGAAAAAGGTTGCACCCCTTTCTGACACTTCCTCCGTCTCGTCCGCAGCCCCGACTGACGTCCCCTCCGCGGCACAACAGACCGCCTCCGGAGTGATCACACAGGCGCGTGCATACAAGAGCCAGCTGGAAGACGTCCTCGCGCGCTCGCCGTCGTCATCGTCGGCGCCGTCGGCGCCCGTGCAGGACGAGGTCGCCGAGATGAGCGCGAACGTGAAGGAGGCGCAGAAGAGCCTGATGGTGGTCATCGAGACGACGACGGAGCCGGAGCGCCTGCAGGAGCTGCTCGCACTCAACGACGACCTGACGGCACTGCTCGGCCGGTGTCAGCCGCCGAAGCGCCCCTTGTTCTTGCACGGGCTCGGGTTGCAGGCTGAGAACGGCAAGGCGAACGGCTCTGCGGGCGATGAGGCGTCGGGCAATGGCCACGCCGTGCATGGGTTGTCTGAGGACAGCGACGACGAGCCGATTACCCCGCGCGTGGACAAGGGCAAGGGCCGCGCGGAGCCGGAGCCTGTAGAGCCGGAGAAGGTCCTGTCACCACCAGCGTTCGACTTGGGCGATTCGGACGATGAGGATGCGCACCTTGGAGATGAGCTGATCGCAGCTGAGCCTGACGGCATGGTCTCTCCTACGACAGACATGTGAGTGCCTATGCAGTGCACACCATCGCAGAATCTGATGGATGTGCTCTTCGTCGCGGTGTATCACAGGTCACGGAGCTGGGTAGAGGAGGAAGGCGAAGTATTCCGCAAGGGCACTGTTCTGCTTGGCCTGGAAGAGATGGAGGGCGACTACGATAGCGAAGAACTACGTAGAGAGGTCAGCGTCAGTATCACAGCCGGGGCGATTTCTTGACTGATCGCCGTAAGTGACCGCAGCTGTTGGATGCGATGGTCGAACGCCCGCCGCCGCGCGCCGTGCTCGACGACTTCGGTGCTGAGATCGCCCCGGAGCTGCCTGCTGGCCCTGCATCGCCGCAGCCAGAGAAGCCTCCGCCACGCCCGTATATACGCCGCTCACGCTCGTCGTCGTCCACGCTCAGCACGACGGATGCGCAGCTAGAGTCGCTGTCGCTAGAGAAGGTTGATGCGGCGCGCACCGCCAGTCCTTCGCCATCAACTCCCACGTCGCCTTCGGTGCAGATCAAAGCGTTCCTCAGCAGGAGACTGTCGTCCGCATCCATCAACTCGAAAGAGGCGGAGTAGGCTGCGTGTTGTGTCACACAGGTGAGTGTCGTAGTCCCTAATGGTTGGACCCTTTGCTGACCCTCACGCGCGATTAGCTACAGCCTGGACATGGGGCACATTGTTATCGTGTTTATTGCTTCCAATTCACGTGGATATCCTTAGCCTACGGCAGGTCGTCATTATTCGCAACGGACACTGGTATGTATCTCGTGCTTTAAAGCGGCAGATCGTGGTTGTGTTATCGCCTCGGGAGCAACCTAGCAGCGATCCTGGCTGGTACTTGATTGGCCCACTGTATATCCCTTTATACTACCATCATAGCAACATGTCATTTAGTTTTCCAGTCCATGCGGACCGACTGCATGCAACTATCGGTCTCACAGCCGATAAGTAGCCATTCGCTGTCTGACCTATGAGTCGGACCACTACTACCGTCAAATTTCTTTCTGTTCGTACAATCGCTGCGAAACTAGTCCATGATCACCTGTTTCAACCCAACGCTGGGACGCCCAGTACCGCTGTATCCGGCCCTCAGATGGTACGAGGTAACACATTTTGGTAGGACGTTTGGTGATTATCGGTACACGGCGTATATGCATACAAACACAGCAAGAAAGCATCCGACATTACACACAATTGCGGTAAGAGAACAGAAACCTTGCGAGCCCACGCAGCTCGAATTCGACCTATGCGACGCTCTTGACGTACTCCAGCGCGAGCTTCGGGCTGTCGGAAACCAGGTCATGATCAATATCCGATTCAACATCCACGCACCCGGATCGCACTGGATCCCAGGTGTAAGATGCGCAACGCACCTATCTGCAGGCTTGACGGGGATCTTCTTCTCGACGAGCTTGCCGCCCTCCTCGAAGATGAAGTGGCTCCGTTTCGTCTTGCCGCCCTCGCCCGCGCCGAGCGCGGTGATCAGCGTGCGTTGGGGGTCGGAAAGCAGCGGGTAGGGGAGCTCTTTCTGCAGACGATCGTATCAGTGTCACCGCGTGTGGGAGGGGGAAGAGAGAGGAGGGGGGCACGGACCTTGGTCTGCCACTTGGACTGAGCGGAGGGGCTGTCCGCGCTGAGGCAGTAGACGGCGAAGTTGTGCGCGGTGAAGTCGGGGTAGATGTCGCGGAAGCCGCAGGCTTGGTTCGTGCATCCGGCTAGCCAAGTAACATGTAACGCGGTGAGCTGCGCTTCATGGTGTATTAGTATGCGGCACGAGGGACTCACGCGTATCAGCCTTGGGGACGAGGAAGAATATGACGCCCTGTTCGGCAGCGAGCGTCGCGACGTCGACGTCCTCGCCCTTCTCGTTCTTGAGCGTGAGCGAGGGGAGTGCGTCGCCGATGTCGATGGTCGCGAGTTCCGCGGCCTCTGCATGAAGATGTGAGACTCGACAGGGTTTGCAAAGGGTTTGAGGGCGTACTCTCGTTCGACTCTTCGGTGTCGGGTGCCTCGGCGGCAGCCTCTTTCGCTTTGCTCTGGATAACAATAAGTGTTTTAGTGTATGTATTTGAACAACTCCCGAGGACGCGAAGTGCACTCTTTGTTCTCTCGAGCGTTGTACGACGTTGAGACCGCACGACGAACACACACCTTCTTCACCGCAGGACTCTCATCATCCCCATCATCTGCAGTCCGTTTCTTCGTCCTCGGCGCCGCTTTTTTCACCTCTTTCGCCGGAAGCTCGCTCTTCGGCTGCGCCGATATCCTCGTCGACCTCCTCGTCGGCTCGGTCGTCTCTACAGGGTTCTTTGCGCGCGGAGCCATCTGCAAGTCAGCTAACGGTGTTCGAGTACGGTGCAGGAATGGTTCGGGACACTGGTACTGGCAGCGAGGCTTGGGCTTGATCAGCCCCATGCTTCGCGGCAGCGTTAAGCTTTATGGGGAATGTCCGGACGTCTGATTGCGCAATTGGATGCTCTAAAGTACGAGTGCTAGCCATGTTGGCGGCCGCGCTGACCTTTGTGCGCGGGGCGCGCGAGCAATGTGCGAGCGTCGTCGTGGTGTGGTCCTACTGTGTTACATACTGTCCCTTTTGATTGAACGTTCTGTTGAGATGCATGCATGTTGTCAGATCCAGCATTGGACGCGGACACGGACGTCTGCGATGCACCCTCAGGCTGACAACTATCGAGATGATGTTTGTAGCAGCCTCCCCTGAGTTCGATAATTATCTGAGGGCCGGAATAATGTTGGGTTGAGACAAGTGATCATGGAGTTTCGCAAGGATCGAACGAGAACAAAGACGGTTGACGGTAGGTAGTGGTATACCTGGAACAACCCGACTCACAGGCGGGACAGCGAAATCCTATCATATCGGACCGATAGTTGCATGCAGTCGATACGCATGGACATCTATCAACAGGCTATTGCATGTCGAGCTCGAAGTAATGTCCCTGAACAATGTCATACATAGAATTACATTACAACCTTCCGTCGGACATGGTACATGTACAGCAGAGACTACAGATACACGACAGCAACGCAATCCTACTGGGACATTTCATTTGCGACTCATATGCATACTATCAGTCGGTCGTAGGCCAGTGGCACTTCACTGACGGTTATTCAGCTGCGCAGACTGCGCCTTCAACTCTTCGCGGCTCTACATATCCGATTGACGCATCAGCTCGTGCGCGTACTGAGAGTGGCACCCGTGAATACGCACCCTAGGCTGCTCAACGCCCTGCAACACCTGCTGGCTAGGCTTGTACGGGCCGCGCGCGTGGAACGCCTGCTGCTCCGGGTTGCTGTTCAGGCCCGCACCGAGCTGCGGCGGCTCAAGGTCGCGGGGGTCGTTCGTCCTCTATCCGAGCGAGCGTGTCAGAAAGCAATCCGTAGAGGGCATGGCAGGAGGACGTACGGCAGGATGCGGCAGGATGTTGAACTTGGATTCGTTGTGCGACGGCGACATCGTGAATTCGTTAGACTGTAGATAGGGGTACGTAGACGAGATCGGTGTAGATAGTAAATGCTTGTGGGCCGTGTGTGAGTGGGCGGGGGGTGCAGAGTAGGGCACAGGTTAGTGCTGCTTATATAGGAGTGAGTTGTGTAGGCTTGTTGTGTGCGCAGGAGAATGGAGTCACTACTGCGGCGGCGGATGGAGTGCAGTGGCACGGATCTATGACGTCCCGGCCCGATCTCGGGCCCCTCACCACAATGTCGGTGCGTCGTCGGCACCGTACAGCGGATACCGTGCTCGCAGCAAACAGCAACTTGAAAATCCGACTCGAATCCGGATAACACGACTGCACCAAGGATTGCGTGATGCGAGTCTGGAACAGTGGCAGTTCGACCTAGAGATTTGGACTTGACGGGCGGCGAGGTGGTAGTAGAGGTATATACAATAGAGGGCTTTTGTCGTTGCATTGTGAATGTACTACGTATACCATACCGCGAAGGTTGCAAATAGATAACGGGGACTAGCTGTACATGACTTTACTTGGAGAGCATCATCTGCGGGTCCGGTTAGTACGCGTTTGGTACGGATGCTACGGGGGTGAACATACCTTCACGAACTCTACACGCGCCAGGAAGGATCGAGCGGGCATCAGTGGGTGATAGTGAGGTAGCATACGCTGGGCACGCACCATTGTAGTTGATTACACCATCGCCGTCCGCATCCGCCTCACGGAGAATCTCGTTGACCTCGCTGTCCGACAGCTTCTCGCCTACACCGCAACAGCCATGGTCAACACCTCCACCCACCACGCAACCGCAGCCGCAGGGACTCACCAAGGCTGTTCATGACCTGCCGAAGCTCGTCGGCGGAGATGGAGCCGCTGCCGTCCTTGTCGAAGACCTTGAAGGCCTCCTTGATCTCCTCCTCGGTGTCCGTGTCGCGCAGCTTGGGCGCCATCATCTTGAGGAACTCGGGGAAGTCGAGCGTGCCGTTGCCGTCCGCGTCGACCTCGTTGATCATGTCCTGCAGCTCCGCCTCCGTCGGGTTCTGCCCGAGCGAGCGCATCACCGTACCGAGCTCCTTCGTCGTGATCGTGCCATCGCCATCTGCGCGGTGCGAGGCGGGGTGTCAGACATGGAGGCCCGGGAGGCGAACGTACGCACCTTTGTCGAAGAGCGAGAACGCCTCCTTGAACTCTGATCGCGGCGCGCGCCGGTCAGTGCAAGCAGTCCCCTTCCTGCGGATACGTACTTACCAGAAATCAGTTCTGTTGCAAGCACGGTCGTGTCAGCATACACTTCTGTCCACAGAGGTGCCATGCGCGCACATACCCTCAGACTACGCGGGCCACAACGAACGTCAGCCCACAACATGCGCAACGTTGCCAGATAAGCTCACTAGCTGGTCAGCCATGGTATCTCGGTGGAAAGAGTGCTTGGGCGTTCGTGCGGGATACGTGGAGGGTAACAGAGAAGACAGGGACGACCGGACTACGGGAAACCTGTCCCTTGCTCGCAAGAGGAAGACTCCCCCAAGTCGAAAGTCACAGTGTTGCCGGGCGCCTTCACACTTGTTTGGCGTTGTTGCTGATCTCACCCAAAGTGGGTAACTTCGGTCATCGGGCGCACCAGGGCCTGCACCATGCCAGTGAGGCCATGTAAGATAAGTACCTACATTGTACGTATAGCAGCGTGGCCAGTGTCAGTTGCAGTTCACTCGAGAAACATGGTCCCAGAGGCCCTCAAAGGAAAGAAAGAAAGCACCGGAGACAATACTGAAGGGCTCATATCACTGATCAGGGTGCGGTGAGGAGATGGCGAATCGACCCTGCGGCTGCTGGTCCGACTCGTCGTGTGCCGGACATTCGAGTCCGAAATGATGGACAGTCTCGCGCGCGGTGTCGCAGTTCGGGCATGTGGGCGAGTCGACTCGCTGGATGCGGTGGAAGTGTCATTGTAGAGGGGCGTGTTCTGTTCGTAGCCTAAGCTGGAAAAGGATGCTCGCATGACGCCAGCTCCTTGAAGGAAGGTTTGGGTCGACTCTGTGTTCACTGTTATATTCTAGTGCCAGTACACGCCTGCGGTGAGCACTTCAGCCGGTTTGACAGTCGACGACTCGACGTACAGTTATTCTTGCGCGTCGTTGTTCCCGAGGGTCGCGCGAGCAAGGTCTCACCGCCATCGCTGGCGGCATTTCGAGTTATCTATTGGCTATCTAATCGGTATCATTTCCCTCCCCCGGGGTCCCCCCTGGGCCTTAGCGGATCGAAAGCTTTGCAATGTCGGCGCAGTGAAATCCGACTTGAGCTTGAATCCGGGTAACAAGGCTGCACCAAGGCCCAAGGGTTGCGTGGCAGTTCGACCCAGAGATCTGGACTTACGACTATTATTAGCACGAACGGTGTGGTAGTAGAGGTATATGGGGATTTGTTGTTGCATTGTGAATGTACTACGTATACCATACCGCGAAGCTTGCAAATAGATAACGGGAACACTAGTTGTACATGACTTTACTTGGAGAGCATCATCTGTGAAGCCGGTCAGAATAGGTTCTGCGCACGTACTATGCGGGTGAACGTACCTTCACGAACTCTATATGTATCAGGAAGAAGAAGCGGACATCAGTTGGTACTTGTGAGGTAGCATCCGTTGGCCACGCACCATCATAGTTGATTTGACCGTCACCATCGACATCCGCCTCGCGGATCATCTCGTCGACCTCGTTGTCCGACAACTTCTCGCCTACACCGCGCCAGGCACGATCAGCTCTCCCGCCGGCCACCGCAGCGGGGGGGCACTCACCGAGGTTGGTCATGACATGCCTGAGCTCCGCGGCGGAGATGTATCCGTTGCCGTCCTTGTCGAAGACCTTGAAGGCCTCCTTGATCTCCTCCTCGCTGTCCGTGTCGCGCATCTTGCGCGCCATCATCGTGAGGAACTCTGGGAAGTCGATCGTGCCGTTGCCGTCCGCGTCGACCTCGTTGATCATGTCCTGCAGCTCCGCCTCCGTTGGGTTCTGCCCGAGCGAGCGCATCACCGTGCCCAGCTCCTTCGTCGTGATCGTGCCGTCACCATCTGTGTGAGACGAGGTGAAAGGCGTCAGACGTGCAGAGAGGGTGGTGGCCCGTACGCACCTTTGTCGAAGAGCGAGAAGGCCTCCTTGAACTCTGATCGCGGCGCGCGTCGGTCAGTGCAAGCAGCCTCCTTCCCGCGGATACGTACCAGAAATCTGTTCTGTTGTAAGCACGGCCGTGTCAGCATGCACTCCTGTCTGCCGAGATGCGTGCACGTACCCTCAGACTACGCGACCCAAAGTCAGCCTACAGCATGCGCGACATCGCCAGGAAAACTCACCAGTTGGTCGGCCATGGTAGCTGGGTGTAAAGAGTGCTTGTATAGTTCGTGCGAATAGCGTTTTTATTCGTGGAGGGTGATAGAGAGGAGACAGACGACGCCGGGGGCGAAGAGATCTCTCGGCAATCGCCAGTCTAATTCGGGCTCGCCACCTTGCCTGCTTTGGACGATTCATTTCTACCGTGGTTGGCTTCCATTGCTATCATAGTTTGAACCTTGTGTATTGTACTTAGTCGTCATACGCCTCTATTGTGTTGTACAACACTTGTCCGCAGACATCAGTGTCAGTGCAGCCCGAGCACAGTACTAGTATATACGAGCATACGTTTGCTGTTCCTTCTTTTTTGGAACGGAGAGATCAAGGAGCTCGAGGATCAAGGAGAGATCATCAACAACATCAGTAGTACTCCAGTGCTCACTTCACAGTGTGACTGTTCAAGATCTGATTCCACGTCACTACAGGGCCTACCCGTATGGAATGAAGTGCTAGTCCAATGCTTGTGGCACAGATGTCGAGTACAGTGTAACTGTGTACTACAGTTAACTCCGGAGGCCGCCAACGACAAGGCGATAAGACCGATGACTTTGAGCTATTGAGGCAGTCTTGTCTGCACGCCTATCAGATGGCTTGAACACGTCCAGGGAGGAGGGCGACATAGGCCTGCCAACTGCTCATGGAGACATGTTGTAGTCCGATCAACGAGAGATCTTGCAGCTGTATGTGCCCAGTACCAACGCGCCACGCAAGATCCGCATCCTCCTCTGTGTGCCAATGGCACGTCCCCGCTTCCTAGATACGTGGTCAGGGATATAGCTGGAACCCATCAAGGCATACTACGACATAGTATGAGACATACCTCGATGAATTGCCGCACTACCTTTGCGACGGACTTCGCGAGCGTGGACTTCGTAATAGGCTGAGGAGCCATTCCGAAATCCCTGGTGGGGATCTGCCTGCTCCACGGAGTGTATCCGGGCCACTGTATAACATGGGTAACCTTCGTCTCATGCATTCAACGGCCCATCAACCGCGTCTTCACATACCATGAGTCGTATTGAGATGGACGGCCCGCGGTTGGTGAACATCAGATCATCTCTATCCACCAGGTTCGCAGATTGGCCTGTCAGAGCATGTTGGAGGGGCATACCGCACCGCTGCGGGCTCTGCAGGAAGAACATGATCGGCGGCTCCAGCTTGACCTCAGCATCGACGTAACGACGTCAGTCCGACTGCCAGTGCGTGTGCGGGCGGTAGGACTGCTGAGGTACGAGAACACAATCGGAAGGTGATATGTACTCCCTGGCATAGTCCTCTACTGTGAGGAGCGGCTGGGTAGGATGCCCCGGGTCGCTAGGCAAGGGAGTGGTCTAGAGAAGGATATGGAATCCGTTGAGGTACTGCTAGATACCACAGAGGGCGCGCGTACCTGCTGCTGGAAAGACTCTGTCCGGGTCGGTAATTCGGGCGGAGAGGATTGTGATGCGCTCGCCTCCTGTGTGCATTGCCAGTCAGCCTGAGCTCTGTCGATACGAATTCGACGCCGCTATCGATCATTCGTCTCCGACTGTCCACTGGATGCTGACATCGTTGAGAGCTCCGCAGACTGCCACGGCGCCAAGTGTGAGTAAAAGTCGAGATGCCATCGTGTATGTGCGTCTTACAGTGACTGTGTGATCTTGGAGGAGAGAGTTGAGTGAGAGTCGGCTACTATGTTCGTCGACCAGGCTGTGGTCGTCTACAATAGGCAGTGGATCATGGCCATGCCAGTCGTATCGTGTACTGACGCAGTGTGAGTGATAGACGCGACTTCCAGAGACGAGCGTACTCACGAACAATGGTCGGACATGGGCGGCGATGGTTGGGATATTGAGAAGTCTGAGGTAGGGTGGCAGTCAGCAATATATATCCTCAGTCGGAGCGCTACAACCACAGATGCCGGGATGATGAACCAGGTGCCAATGCGTAGACTGAGACGATGTCTTGTCACGGCGAGACATTTGAAATGGCTTATGTTTGCTTCAGTGACGAACAAGAATAGATGACAGGATGGCCGCCACCTTATTGAGCTAATCAAGCGCAAGACACATCAGGATTTGCGGTTGTATGATGAGTCCATCGAACTTGAACTTACTTTGCATTTGTATACATCACGAGTGATTGTCGCCAGGCTTTGGCAACGGTTCCGACTCCATACTCTTCACTGAGTTCAGTGTGTCGCGTAAACATCGGCATCGCGAATGACAGGGAATGATGGCTCTGCCACTGGGAGCTAGCAAGTACATGACCAAAGCATGAGTGCATTCGTTGCGAAGATGGCACGGGGGCTGCCGGTTGGCACAACATGATCGCGGTGGGTGGCCACGGTGTCAATCACTCGAAGGTTGCTAGAATAGAGTGCATCAGCGCCATGGCTACCGTTTCGGTGGAAATTCAGACACAACACGTACCGCCGCGTAGACTCGGAGATGGTGCCCACACGGCGGTCAGCCTGAGCTTGTCGGACGACGGCAGCCAGCCTTCTTTGCTATCCCAAATCGAGTTGATGGCATATGGATGGATTACAATTTCCGGTCGAGACTGAACTTTGTTTCACATTTGAAGCGGTAGTGCCCAAGTAATGCCAGTCACTGTTCACGGCGCACGCCCATAGTGTTGGTGGACGGTGAGTGTGAGATCGCTCAACCAATCAAACGCGTGGCCCCTTTGTGGCTACAATAGTTACATAAGAACTTAAAGTTACAAAATGTGTTGATAGGTAAGTAATATGTAACCCGTCTTATTGTGCAGTTACAGTCCCGTAATTCGATTGCGCGCAGCTCGCGATCTCCGAGTCCGCTGCGGCACAGCGTACACTCCTTCTTCCTCCCACCACCACCATCCCCGAGGGATGCCTGCCCAATCCACACTCTCTAGCGACGAAAAGTCGAAGGTTAAGGCCGCGGTCCCCGCCGGCTCGAATAAGATCCACACCGCCGCACTCGCGCGCATCTATTATGCATACCCGCAGCCGAACGAGTGGTCGTACGCCGGCCTTCAGGGCGCCCTCGCATTTGTCACGGACAAGTCTCGGAATGCACTTTATATGAAGATGGTAGACCTCGCGGGGACGAGGGGTATCATTTGGGAGCATGAGCTGTACGACGGGTTCGAGTATTATCAGGACCGACCGTTCTTCCAGTCGTTTCCCGGAGATGTGAGTGGCCAGAAGCGTGCATAAGTGGCGTGCTCAATTCAGATTCAGGACTGCATGATTGGCATTGTCTTCGCCGACGAAGGGGAAGCGAAGACATTCTACAAGAAAGTGACCACCACGAAGCCTAGCACCGGTACGTCTAACTCATGCCCATTGTCCGTTCGCCGCTCGACCTCCGTTTATCGGCGGAGATGCCCCGCTGCAAAACTCGATATCGCATCGGATGTACTCAGATGACATGGCTCAACTATACCGGTCCACGTCTGGATGGCATGGAGCCCATGTCACCGCGGTCAAACGCTGAAATTTGGCTGAAACGCACCATGTTCTGAGGATGTTCGGAGCCCAAACACCCTCATACGAAGTTCTCAGGGAACTAAGTTTTGTAGGGGTTTCAGAGTCCCTAAATGCTCGTGTGCCCGCTGTGTGTATGGTGACAGGCTATCTTCGGACTATACCGGGCGTGAGCAGGATGGGTTGCTGAGACTTTGCATGGCACCAGTACTGTTGGTCTGTCCGCCAACAAGCAATGCATTCTGTTCACCGTGCATGGTGAATGAGAGTGATCATAGCCAGTTCGGCCTCCGTACCACTGATAGACCAAAACATCAACCTTGATGAGGTTAATGCTTGCCGTCCGATGAACGGGGTTCCTCCCGCCACAAGTCGTCGTTGCTCACATCTATTCCACCCGCAGAGAAACCCGCCAAGTCGTCTAAGAAGAAGAAAGCCTCGAAAGGCGGGAAGATCGACAAGTCCATGATCTCCGGGCCGACCGCTGGCTCGTTCAAGCACGTCGCACACATGGGCTACGACTCCGAGAAAGGCTTCACGTCCACGAACGTCGACCCGTCGTGGACGACCTTCCTGCAGCAGCTCGAGAGCCAGGGCATCGCGCGCGAGATGATCGACAACAACATGGACTTTATCAAGGACTTTATACGCGACGCGCAGAAGAGCCCCCCGCCCGCGCCCCCAACGGCGAAGAAGAAGCCGCCCCCACCGCCCGCTCCGCGGAGGGGCCAAACTGTCGCGCAGGAGATGCCCGCGGCACCGCCGACGCCCCCGCCTGCCCCGCCCTCGCGTCCCCCGCCGTCCCGCGTTGTGCCCTCACCCGCGCCCCCTGCTCCCCCGATGCGCAACATGCCGTCGCCCGCTCCGCCACAGGCACCGCCCGCACCCCCTTCGCGCGCGGCACCTCCAACGGCCCCGCCAGCCCCACCATCACGCCCGACGGCCGCCCCTCCACCTCCCCCGCCAACGCGCCCATCGGCCGCACCGCCCGCGCCGCCACCCCCTCCGCCGACGCGTCCCAGCGCACCTCCCCCAGCGCCGCCTCCGCCACCCCCCACAAGCGGAGCGCCTCCCGCGCCGCCACCACCACCTCCTCCCACTGGCGGCGCGCCTCCCCCGCCACCACCTCCGCCACCACCACCTCCGCCCGGGGGAGGAGCGCCTCCGCCTCCGCCCCCTCCCCCGCCCGGCGGCGGGCCCAGCGCGCTCGCGAGCCTCCCTGCGCCGCAGCCCGACCGCGCAAACCTCCTGGCGTCCATTCAGGGCGCGGGCGTGCATAGCCTCCGCAAGACGGAGGGTGCGCCCCCTCGCGCAACTTCGCCGCCCGTCGAGGACAGCAGCTCGAGCGCAGGAGGAGGGGGAGGAGATTTGACGGCGGCTTTGGCGGCGGCGCTGTTGGAGAGGAATAAGAAGTTAGGGGATAGTGATGATGAGGAGGAGGATGATGATGAGTGGGATTGAGTGGACATTGGGGAAGAGTGGACGGAGAGGTGCTGTATGTTAGTTTAATAGTTATGGTAGATGGGCTTGAATACCCTGCAGGTAATGGTAATGGACGTTGCTCTGATGTCGACCATGGATTGCGGCGTGAGGTCTGCGTTGAGGCCAGCAGCTGAGATATGTAAGTGGCATGAATACTATGCATGTGAAAGGAACTTTGTCGATGACATTACAGTGATCCAATGTTGGAACTGTTCCAATGTCGCAGTACGGGCGCCATCTAATCTTATCTCGCATATCACGTGCACCGTTCTGTACTTACGCGTCTCATTGCCAAACGCGCGTCGCGTCGACCGTCCGCCATCCAGTCCTGCTCCCTACGCTATCCCTTCCTTCCCGAACTCCTCCCAAATACTCTCTTCATCATGGTGAGAACACCAGAAAGACAGAATGATTGACATTGAGCCGTGCTCACGGAAATGCGTAGTCGATTATGCAATATAACGGTGGCTCCGTTATAGCCATGGTGGGGAAGGACTGTGTCGCAATCGCGAGCGACCTCCGGTTAGGGAATCAATCCTTGGGTATCTCATCAAACTTTGAGAAGGTGCGTACTGTGCTCTGTTGCAATGTGCCAATGTTGAGTTCTGGCTAGATCTTCGCCATGACCGAGCGAACATACGTCGGTCTGCCAGGACTAGCGACAGATGTAACGACCCTGTACGTGCACACCCCTCTTCATACTCCACACAGGCCTCTCTGACTCCTCATACCCACCCCAGCCACGAACAACTGCGATACCGGCTGAACATGTACACCATCAAAGAAGAGCGGACCATGGAGCCCGAGACCTTCATCCACCTCGTCTCCTCGACGCTCTACGAGAAGCGCTGGGGCCCGTACTTCATCGAGCCGGTGCTCGCGGGCATGCAGAAGACGCCCTCGGGCGCGTTCCGCCCGTTCGTCGCGAGCACGGACCTTATCGGCTGCATCAACTTCGCAAAGGACTTCGTCGTCGCGGGCACCGCGAGCGAGAAGCTGTTCGGTGTCGCGGAGGGGCTGTGGGAGCCGGACTTGGAGCCGGAGGACCTGTTTGAGACGATCAGCCAGACGCTGCTCAACGCGGTGGACAGGGATGCGTACTCGGGTTGGGGGGCGGTCGTACATGTGATGTGAGTGTCTCGTTGTCCGGTCGAAGTGTCCTTGAGGGAACTGACGGGCGGGTCGCACAGAACGAAGGATAAGGTGGTCAAGCGTACGCTCAAGGGCAGAATGGACTAGTCATCGTCTCCGCTGTGTATTCATCTTTTGCGCTTTTCTGTTATCGGAGCATTTGACACTCGAGACTCGATAACTGAGACGGTTAGTCGCCACGAAGACTCTTGCCCCGCGGAGTCGAACAGCAGTGAGCTTGGCACGCTATGAGTTGTACCTTGGATCTCGGATAGACCCTGTGCCAACGCACCTTCGACAAGAATGAGACTCTGGCTACTTCTGGGCGCTAATTCTCAAGGCGTGAAGCAACTGCCAGTGGCAAGGGAAGCAGTGGAACGTTAAGTCAAGTATGTAATATCCATGGTGCCTAGCACCGGTAACTAGCACCTGGCAGGAATAGGTTGAATAAGTCCTTATGGGCAGTCGGGATATGGCTCACACACGTTGTCCTGACGGAGTGTGACTGCGAAGACAGTGCCCTCAAGCAACTTGAATAATGCAGGTCTGGGTGTTGGTGCTGGTGTTTTTGGGACACCACTCTGCCTTCATGCCTCACATCCCACACGAAGGTACCATCAACCTCAATGTTAACGAGGATCGCCTCGTTACTTGCGGTAGGGTCGTGGACTACACTCAGGGGCAGTATTTTTCGCGGTAAATGTGTGCACCTCGATTACTATGGCCTTCGTGCCACCGATCCAGACGATCGATAGCGAGGGCAGACAGACACTTCCTCGCCGGTCTACGGTGGATTACATGCGCGCGCGTGCATACATAGGCGCAGTGAAATGCATCATGTCTACGTCGACGATTGGGACAATGTCTGAAATCACAGCGCTCGCTCAGAAGTGGTGCTGTCGGCGACCACAGCCTGCACATCCAGACGGATACTCAAACAACATCAACATACATAGAATATACACACATGGGACCTAATGTCTCTACACCACCAAGGAGAAGAGGCTTTGTACAGCGTCCCGCCCGCACGGCCGACCCATTTCCACCAGACTACTAGTATAACAGTTCAGTACGAGTACGTGTGCCTGAGATGACAGTAGCGGAGACAGTGACACAGCAGCGGTTGATTGCAACACAAAGCGAGGATATGAGTTGAAAGGAATTGGAGACAAGGGAATCGAGAAAGAGGGAGTCGGAAATAGGAATAAGAGAAGATAGGGCTGCGCGACTGCGAGGCCACGTTATGCGTGGGCACGGGGTGCTGCGATAATGTAGGAGAGGAACACTGAGAGAGCAAGCCAAGGAGATGGGGTCGTGCGGTATTCATGCGTGTACTGGATCGGGTCGGAATTAGCACAGGACCACTTTGTCGATGTGACTGGATGTCATACCGTTATCAAGCCTCAGCGGCCACCTCAGCAGGTGCCTCTTGGGCAGCAGCCTCGGCTGCGGCCTCAGCCTCGGGCTCTTCCGCGATGCTATCCTGGCCTGGAGCAGCGGCAACGGCGTCCTTCTCCTCGTTGCCTACCTGTACCATGAAGGTCAGATCCCTGGCATCGGTCGGGCCACAATACGGAGTACGCACCTTTGACGCGGGCTTACGAGACCCAGCGCGGGACGCTGGTTTCTTCGATGTAGATGGAGGCTTCGCAGAAGCTGCACGCGACGCAGGCTTTGCAGATGCTTTCGATGCAGGCTTGCTAGAGGTATCTGCTGCCTTCGATGGTGGCTTGGAGGCAGCCTTCGACGGAGGCTTAGAGGCGGCCTTCGACGGAGGCTTAGCAGCAGCCTTGGAGGGCGGCTTCGACGCAGCCTTAGATGCAGGCTTGGCCTACGACGCGTTCAGCGCGACGCCCAACACGATTATCGAGGAATACGTACCCGCTTCGCTGGGGGCGGCCCGTCCTCGTCGGCGGGCGCGCCGTTCGTGACTGCCGCGTCTTCCTCCTGGACCTCGTCGGCCGTGCGCTTCTTGCCACGCGCCGGCTTCGGTTTGTCCTCTTTCTTTTTCTCGTCGGCAGAGCCGTCCTTTTCAATGCTCTCTGCCTTGGCCTTCTTCGCGCGCGGCTTCGCGGGGGCCTTCTTGGGCGCAGCCTCGGATCTGGGCTGTTCTTTGATGCGTGCGGAGCGGCGGGGCTCGGCGGACGCGTCGGTAAGTGCGGCTTTGCGTGGCATGGTGGGGGGATCGCTGGTGGTGGATAAAGAGAGAGAGTGGGCGTGAGCAGGGCGCGGGAGCTCGGACCCCATTCACGATCAACAACCCGCACGTGTCTCGTGGTCGTCCCGTGACTCGCGCGATGCTCTGCCACCCGCGCGAATATGGCAAGTCTTGTCTTCCGACACTCTCATGCGATACTTACGGGCAGCTACTCTATTGTCTTCTGTCTTTGTCCGCTGTCGACACCCACCAGGCGGACGGGTATGCTTGCTAGTTGACGTAAGACACCCTCAGCCTGATGCCAATAAAGCGATACAACAAACAATAATACTTTTGAGGTACTATCTCTGAACTGGGCTAAAGTCAACCAGCACCGACTCGACCGCGAGACCTACTCCGACTTATGATGGACTACCGTGTTCAAATTGCGTTGCTGTAGACCTGGGTGTACGGTAGCCATCTTTCCATTTCATAACTGCCCATCCGGTCTGCCAAATGGGTCTGCCTACAGCGACAACAGCTTGGACCTTCAACTTGGTTAGCTCAAGAGACTGTACGTTTTCGATTCGCTTCACTCACATTGACAAGACTGGACGAAACGGATGGCGGCAGATCTCTACTTGAGTCTAGTTTTTAACACATCTCTACAGTGTACACTCGCAACAATCGAGTCAGCATCACAACTCAGCTCGCTGATACGTCTCGTCTCCTTTGGAACACTGGCACCTCTGCGGTTCTGCATGGATAGCAGGAAGTTGCAAGCCATTCCGGCCGCCTACCCTCCTCCCGGAACTTGACATCATATGGGACGACCGTGACAATGCACGCGAGCATGATCTTCAACTCGTTTGCAGCGAAGGACCGTCCTGCGCTATCGACCAACCCCGCGACGTCGGAACTCATCGTCTCATACTTATTTTCGGCCAAACGACGTACCACGCATGCCTGTCGTGGCCAAACCATATATACTTCGCAGACGTACTCACGTAGTGACGCTTGCTCCGCTGGCCCTCCTCCTGTTCGCGCATGCGTGAGAAGCGGAACAAGTCGAACGTCGTGGCGTTCACGTAGTTCTATTCATCCTGGTGCGCCCCTGTATCACGAAGAATTCTGAGGTCACTTGGGCGATGGGAAACTGCTAGACTGGCATTGCTCGTGAGTTGCTATGCGCCCACTTTTACGCACCGTACTCATTAAAGTTTAGATAGGTGGAGGATACGTTGTTTACAGTGTTCCGTACGTCATGTACGGGCCAGCTTCCTATATGGAGGGAAATTTTCGAGCTTCCACAACCTGTCGTGTTGCCGTGGAAGGATCCGGGAATGAGCACCTCTTGGCCTGCTTCGGCATTTCGAGAGTCGGATTCGAACGTCCGTTGTAGATCATACACCCCGCGTAGGTCATCACTTTCCGACGACTTTGTGAGTCTATTGATCACCTTGTTTTCATGAGGACTTCGGCGTCTGAAGAGCCCACACAGAAGACAAATGGTCATCCATCCCCCATCTATCCACGCGATGGGAGTTCGAGGACATCTGCGCATTGCTCGCCATCCGTCACATTGAGCTCCTAAAGCTGCCGTCTATAAGATTATCCTCTCGCGGAGATTCGACATCTCTGGACGGTGGACGCTGGCGGCATATGCAGCCCTCGGCCAGCGCCGCGAAATAGTCAATCTGGAGTAAGCTGAATGCCTCGGGGTCAGGACCACGGTGCGCGTCACGCAACTGCGCGAGCAGAGCCGTAGAGACTCTTCGGGAGGGTGTCGACGCAAGCCCCGCGAGGTTGAGCAGCCGGTGGGCGCGCGGCCTGGCTAGCCGTCACTGACAGACCCCAAGAGGACTATACGGAGGCCTGCGACTAAGATCACTTCAGACGAGTCTAATGCATGGTTGCTGATGCTTTTCGGCGTGAATGGAGCAGTGGACACGGCCTGAGTCATACATGCGTGGGTGCAACCCTGACTTTATGGTTTATTAACCGTATGCGCAGAGCACCCCTGGGCATTCGAGCGACTTCCCTGTAGGCTGTCACTGGCTCATTGGATGGTCATCTGATTATCAACTCGGTGGCGTAGCACTAGCTGTCTGCCGGGACCCTGGGGGGTGGCTAGTCGGTGAGCGTTCGAGTTAATTCCCCCCGCGCTCTGCGAAATGCTCACGGCGACGATAAGCAAGCGCTCCATCCGTGAGGAACGGCGGCGGCGAATGTCAACATGAGTATAAATCCGTGGTGCAGTGGCGTCACTACGTAGTAGTACATCTGCAGCCGTCACGGATCGTACTGCTATGTACTACTAACCCATTGCTGTGTATCGTACACATACAGACGTTGAAGGCAGGTCTGCATTGAGCAGTCGTCAAGTGATAACTGATGCCTCGTATCGATCGTAGATGAAATCATGGTTGTCCAATTAACATGGTGGTGCGTAGCATTCAACCTTGCAACTTTCTATGTGCAGTGATGAACCACTCGTATGCAAGATTCATTGTGTTCCTGGTCCTGAGTCTAAGTGATCCTCTTCGAAATTTAGCTCAATGACATACTGATGGCAACCTAGGACGGATCTGTGTTTCGGCGAGCTCTGAAATGCTCTCGGCAACCATGCCATTGAGTCGGGAGTCGACAAGGCGTCAGTACCCTGATCACGGTCCCCGGACGTGCCGCTGCTGAGTGCTGCCGATGTGAACAGAAGTCGGAAAGCACAAACTTATCGGACAAGTATGTCTGCGCCGCTCCAGTTGCTTGCGTCCGGCTGCTAGTGCCAGTCGTCTAACAAACTCCAATTATTGTCCTTTAGGCTCAGATGATAGCCTCCTCTTAACTCACGAGGATTTCAATATACGACCAAGGTAGGGTTGCTTAAGCTCAAGCGCACTCTCCTAGACTAAAATGGGTGCGTACTAGTAGCTAATGATGCTGCACTATCTCTTACAGTTACCGCTCAGCTAGTGCCCGTACTGGTGGGAGTTGGGCCCCGGCGCCCATGAAATGGCTTGTGGTACTTATTTATCGACAGTGACTCCCCACCTTCGTATCTCTTCATCCCCCTTCCACGGCTTCCCCTAGGACTATCAATAACATGGGCACTACCGTGAGCTCGAGGTCTCCTCAGCGGCACTTGGTTTTGTTCAACTACGAAGCATGGGGTAAGCATATTGCTTTGCTGGCCATTGTTGAGATCGTGTCACTGAGAGCCATTTGTCGCAGGACATATGCGCCCTATGTGTAACTTCGCTGCGCGGATCGTGAAGATGCAGCCCACTATCCTGATTACACACTTCGTCACACCCACGTTTTATGACAGGGTGCAGACAGAGCTAAGGAGGAACTTCGAGGATCAGGAGTCGAGCCTTTTGGAACGCATCCGGTGCGTATGCCTTCGTAACCATTGATATATCTGAGCGGCGTTGAGACGGCTAGCACAGGATCATAGCACTGCCATGTGACAATACCAACCCGTTGGACAGCAGCGCGCTTCAGAACGCCTTCGCCAATGCATACGAGAAGCTCGTGAACCTACAGCCCGTGAGCTGCGTCAAGACGGAAGCGGAGATCAAGACAACATGTTGCCCCGATTTGGTCGTGGTAGATGTAAGTCGTTTCGCCCACTGTAGTTTGCATCAGTTGATGATGCCGCAAAGTTCTTTGGCAGTGCCCCCATTGATGCCGTGCGCAAGGCGAGTAAGAAACAGGTCAAGGTTCTGTTCTGGTTCGCGGGTTCAGCGACGTCACTCTTTTGTGTCGGTGGCCCTGAGAGTCAGGGCGGAAAGGGCAATCTCCGTACCAGGAGCCAGGAAGTTGCCAAACGGACCTGTATCAGCATTGAGGAAGCGGCAGCACAGGTGGGTAATATCTTTGACAGAGGGCATGGGCTCTAGGCGTACTCAAATGATGCATAACGCAGATTACCTTGACTGGCAAAGGATCTCTCGTCCGACTGCCAGGTTTACCGCCGATGTATGACTATGAAATCCAGCCGCAACGCGTGAGCTTTTCTTGCACACGCGTGTGGGATCGCGATACTCACTTCGACTCTGTAGCCGATCGCTCCACTTGCGTTGCTGGGTGGAGTGAGTCTGAGGACTTCCGAGTAAGCCCGCCGTCTGCCGTGTTTCTTTATCAGTGAACTGTGAAGTTCTCTAACGCGTGGCTCGCAGCACCATGGAAGCATGTGATGGAATAGTCCTCGCCACACCAGAATGCTATGAAACAGAAGCAATCGCGGCCTTGCGAGACTGGCTGGCAGGGTCCTCTCGGCTTATCTACGCATGTGGACCCCTCATTCCTTCCGGCGTTCAAGCAGTTGCCTATGAGAAATTACAAAGCTCGGACGCAGCCAAGGTGGAGAGCTTTTTGCATGCTAAACTAGCTAGCCACGGCGAGCACTCCGTTCTCTATGTGAGCCTCATTATCCTTCGTACAGGCGAGATTTGATCCTACATCATGTGCTCCCAGATATCCTTCGGAACCATCTTCTTCCCATTGGAGCCTGAGAAACTCGCAGCATTCCTTGAAATCGCTGTGGAGAAGAAGGTCCCCTTTGTATGTCCTCTCACCGACTCGTCAGCTGCATGCGGTCATGACGTTGTCTGCAGATCTTAAATCATACGTCACCTTACATCCCCCTCCCGGACTTCGTCACAGACAAGCTCAGCAGCTACTCCGACTGCATGGTGACCAAATGGTGTCCTCAACAGCTCGTTCTAAGCCATAGTGTACGACTGGGCCCTATTATTCCACCAAGGTCTTCTCATACTGATAGCCACTCACTACATTCCACAGGCCACGGGTTACTTTGTATCGCATGCAGGACACAACAGCGTGATCGAGGCTATAACTGAGGGAGTA